>NW_019948683.1:7753-14266 GCF_002910315.2 Salvelinus sp. IW2-2015
AAGGAATTTCTGTTTCTTATTTTTATACATTTGCAAAAAATGTCTACACCTGTTTTCGCTTTGTCGTTAGGGTATTGTGATGTCGTTATGGGTATTGTGATGTCTTATGGGGTATTGTGATGTCATATGGGTATGTGATGTCATTATGGGGTATGTTGATGTCGTTATGGGGTATTGTTTGGTGATGTCAGTTAACTTTTCTGCGTTACGGATACCGAATACGGTTCACTTTCCTAAACAACCGCTGAATTGCAGGGCGCCAAATTCAAAAATATTCCTAAAAATATTTATAATCATTCAATCCAAAGTGAATATACCAAAACACAGCTTAGCTTGTTGTTAATCCACCTATCGTGTCAGATTTTGAAAATATATTTTACACATACCACTCAATTCGGCGTCGTTTCATTCAAAACTGATTGCAAATGCCATATGGCAAATGCCAAGTGTTACACTGCAAAAATCCAATAGATGGCGAATGTGCTTTACCGTAATTTTTCATATTGCAAATGTAACACAGGACAAGACACCCTTAAAAAAGCTTAATGGACCGTTTTTCGAAATTATTTTGATTTTTATGTCAATTACACATGTATAAGAACTGTATGAACATACTTTTGTAAAATGTTATTATCATAATTATTATTCTTTTTTTACTAGTCCATAAGGCATATGTTTTGTCCATTTGCAATATGATTTCATAAGAAGTCAAAAGTCGAAAATAATGATTAAAAAAAACAAACATCCAAAATGACAAGGGGCGCCCCCTTATGGATGGGCAAGGGTGGGGGGTGCTCCCTACCCAACCGTTGACCCCTTGCTCCCCACTAAAGAAATTGTAATCACCAGGTGCACGGCTGTATGTTTCAATGGGTTTCAATATGTTTCAATATGTTTCAATGGGCATTTACCATCACGAATTTGACATGCTCAAAAATACTGCAGAAATGCAAAAGTGACTGACCCGATGAACTCGGGATGGCCGGGCAGTGATAGTGGTTCCTCTCCATCGCTCATGGTGTTGATTTCATCATGTCCATTTGGTGATGTTTTTTCACTGTTGAATCATATTGCAAATGTACAGACATCCATTTTTTTAAACATCCACAAATCACTCAGGCTGTTCCCCATTGACTTGGGGCCATAGTATAGTGCTCCCATAGCGGGCATGGAAGTCTGGATGCCCCCTAAAAGCATTTAAAACCATATTGAAAATCGTGCCTGGTAACCCAAAACATGAAACATAGAATATTTTAGAGAAGAAAAAAACGATTTATTTTTTTACTTTTTTTGAAAACCTCCATAAATCACTCAGGCCGGCCCCCATGGACTTTGGGCCATAGTATAGTGGTCCCATAGCGGGCATGGAAGTCTGGATGCTCCCTAAAAGCTTTTAAAACTGTTTTGAAATCGTTGCCTGGTAACACAAAACATGAAACATAGCATATAAATACTGCAGAAATGCAAAATGACTGGCCTGATGAACTCGGGATGGCCGGGCAGTGATAGTGGTTCCTCTCCATCGCTCGTTGTGTTGATTTCATCATGTCCATTTGGTGATGTTTTTTCAGTGTTGAATCATTTTGCAATGTACGTCATTTGCAATATGTTTCAATGGGCATTTACCATCACGAATTTGACATGCTCAAAACTCTGCAGAAATTCAAATTGACTGGCCTTGATGAACTCGAGATGGCCGGGTAGTGAGAGTGGTTCCTCTCCATCGCTCGTTGTGTTGATTTCATCATGTCCATTTGGTGATGTTTTTTCACTGTTGAATCATATTGCAAATGTACTGTGCATTTGCAATATGTTTCAATGGGCATATACCATCACGAATTTGACATGCTCAAAACTCCTGCAGGAATAAGAAATTGACTGGGCCGATGAACTCGGGATGACCGGACAGTGATTCTGGTTTCTCTCCATCGCTCGTTGGTGTTGATTTCAGAATGTCATTTCGGTGATGGTACCTCACTGTTTAAACATATTGCAAATGTACAAAAGTCAACTAGCAAGTCAGTGTCCATCAGTCAATTAGATATTTTCAGACACCAAACTGATACAAACTGACACCACACCCACTTCTTTCAACTCGTTTAGAAGCCAACTATCACATATTTCCGAGCAGGCCCAAAATTCACAGGGCCTTCTATTTAAACCACAATAAAAACATATAACACATAGTTACGTTCTAACTGCGTGTCCAGTTCTGACATTATGTGTAGACCTATGTGAGGTGACCTCAAATCCAAAGTTTCGGCTCGATAGGTTATTCAGTGCCTGAGCAAGACCTTAATTGGTGCTGAAAATCCACCTTTTTCCATGCCTTGCTACAGGGTCCTTGAATGAGCTATCGGACAGAAATGTTGGGGTCCATCTCTATGGGCCGAGCCGGTTTCAATGCACCTAGTCTTGCRACTCTGGGACTTTTCTAAATGTCGTCATTTTCGTATTGGTCAAAATGAATTGAAGTTATTACAAATGTACAAGGCTGTTTCTCGGTCTCAGAACCTTCTAGAGCAACATAACTCACCGTACACTATCGACCTGAGCTCTATAACAGGTTTCTAAAGTTTCAGAGCTCTAGGTCTAACGGTTCTTTAATAGTTCGAACAAAAGTAACTATTGCAGGCACTGTCTGTCTCTAAGCCCCACAGTGTGTCACTCCATCCTTTCTGAGTGGGTGTGTGCGTTTTTCTTGGAAATCTGATGGGATGAATGATTGATTTAGAGTTCACGAGGGTTGCCTAATCACACATATGAAGTTTTGGAAAGATTTACTTTTTTAACCCTTCAAAACAGCACCTTTGACACCAATTATGGCACTTCCGGTTGGCACAGGAAGCTAAAAGTAAACACATATCCTCATTATGGTAGGCTTTTACAGAATCCTGAGTTTTAAGTCTTTATGTTAAGAACTGACTGATTTACAGAGGGTTACATGTAGTGTGTGTTATTTCAGAAAATCACAGAAATCACAGAATTCTCGCAAGAGCTCAAAAACCCACTTAACTTTACAGAGTCACCAACCCTGATCCGGTAGCACCGCCCCCCCCCACCCCCCACTGTTAGCATAGCTAGCATAGCGTCACAAGTAACTTGTAGCATTCTAAATATCATTAAATCACAAGTCCAAGACACCAGATGAAAGATACAGGTCTTGTGAATAAAGCCACCATTTCAGATTTTTAAAATGTTTTCAGGGAAGACACAATATGTAATCTATTAGCTAACCACGTTGGCAAAAGGAAGGATTTTTTTACTCCACCAGTTTTTCCTCTCAGTAGCTATCACTAATTCGACTAAATAAAATATATATAGCCATCTAACCAAGAAACAATTCATAAGATGACAGTCTGATAAACTATTTATGGTATAGCATAGTTTTTTTTTTTTTAATGTGCATTTTTCAGGTATAAATCACAGTTCTACATTGCAGCTGCATCTGAAGGTGCGACAAGCAGAACAATTACGAGACCAGACGTCATAATAACTAATTTCATTTTAAAACTATTCGAAAAATAACACGCGTAAGCAATTGAAAGCAAACATCTGGTGAATCCAGACATTTCAGATTTTTAATGTTTATACAGAAAAATATGTAGCGCAATTATTAGCATTGCTATAAGGCAGATTCGGCTGGGCGCCACGCAAAGATCACTGCACAACAGATATGATATACATCGTAAATTGGGTCTTACTATGGTGAATCTTTCATCAGAAATGTTTTGAATCAAAAGTGTCTTTGGTCAAGATGAGTTGTTGGTTCGCTTAGAGTCGTTTCCTTTCCCATCATTGCACAGGTACGGTGAGTGGCACGGATTTTTCAACGGATACTAAAATCTACACGGAACAGCAAAAAATCCCTAAAAATTCAAATAATTGATTAACTATATTGAAAAAAGCATACATTACGATGATTGGTTCACATGTATAAAACAGCTTCGATCAGATTCGGAGATATAATGGCGACAACAGAAGACAAACGATAAGTCCAATTCTTGCAAAAAGAACGGGAAGTTGTCGGTTCCCATACCAAAGATTTTGCTCTCATTTCACGTCAGTCCCAGATTAGACAAGAAATTTTCCTCTGACGTCTCTAGACACCCGAGGAAGCAAGTGAAGTTGTGTTTCGGGTCATAGGAGGCACGACCATATATAGGCAGAGCTTTGAAGCCAGCATAAACATCTTGATTTTATGTTCTTGGTCATGGAAAGTGCTGTTGAATGACTTCTGTATCACTCAGAGACAAAATTGAAACGGATTTAGAAACTAGGGATTGTTTTCTTTCCAATTTTATGATTCATATGCATATAGTAAGAGCAATAATTGAATAAGAGGCAGTTTAATCTGTAGAGCAAATTATGCTAATGCGAAAATAGCACCCCCTGTATTCTCAAGAGGTTAAAAAATGTTCGCCTGAACACGCTGCAACTGGATCTGTAACTTTTTTGGGAAAAAAACTAATTTTTGTGAACATCACCAATTGTACAATGTATGATTTCTCTTAAATTAGGATAGATAAATGGCTGGTTCTTTTTTTCCTGACACCGTAGGTTTATGTACTTTGACGTGAAGTGGTCAAATTAGCACTCTATTTTCGTCTTTGACCTTTAATCCCAGAAAAATTGCCATAACTCAAAGAGAGTTGAGGCCTCGACGCCATCTTGTTCGGGGCCAACTGCCCATTATGCCAAACCTATGCTCACCAAGTTTCGTTTTCGAAATCTTTTCCGTTTAGGAGAAAAGGCCACGTCATGGTTGTTGATGTTTTGTACATTTGCAATATGATTCCATTCACCCTCTGGTGGGATATACCGGGACAGCGAAAAAACAACCAAAATTAGAAAATTTCATCAAACGTAAACCGAATGTCCGAGAGACTTCATTCGATGACTTCCTGAAAGACCTGGCCCCCGTGCACGGCCCTCCGCCATCCGCAAATGTTTCAAACGTTGGCGGACTTCTAGTAAGGGACCGCACATTTGCAATATGGTGTTTCTCACTAACCATACGGCAAATGTCAAAATGTTCCCTTCAGGTATGTAAATGTGATCGTTTTTTATTTTTAATACATTTGCAAAAATGTCTAAACTTGTTTCCGCTTTGTCATTATGGAGTATTGTGACGTCATTGTGGGGTATTGTGATGTCATTCTGGGGTATTGTGTGTAGATTGATGAGGGGAAAAAACAATTGTATCCATTTTAGAACAAGGCTGTAACGTGAGAAAATGTGGAAATGTCACAGGGTCTGAATACTTTCCGAATGCATTGAAACTCTCATGTTTACTGACTTGTTGAATGGGTGTCAGTGATGTATTCTGTCACACCCTGATCTGTTTCACCTGTCTTTGTGATTGTCTCCACCCCCCTCCAGGTATCGCCCATCTCCCCATTACCCCCTGTGTACTTATTCCTGTGTTCTCTGTTTGTCTGTTGACAGTTTGTCTTGTTTGTTCGAGTCAACCAGTGTTGTGTCTCAGCTCCTGTTTTTTCCCCAGTCTCTCTTTTCCTGTCTTCCCAGTTTTGACCCTTGCCTGTCCTGACTCTGAGCCTGCCTGCCTGACCACTCAGGCTGCCCCTGTCAATGACCCCGCCTGCCGACCTGTACCTTTAACCCACCTCTGGTTTACTGACCCCCGCCTGCCTTGACCTGTCTTTGCCTGCCGCATGCTGTTAAATAAACAGTGGTTATTTGACACTCTGCATCTGGGTCTTACCTTGGTTTTGATAGTAATTCATCTGATAAAGATAACAACTGAGGTTATATCATTTAATGTCTGGTACAAAGTAAAGTGATGATTGACATATGCTCTACCTCGTGATACTTTTCTGTCATACATCTTATCATCATGAATAACTCCCATCTCAATGTCAATTCTGGCCATTTTCAACGCTTGGAAAGCTTGGTGTGGTGTCTTATGTTGAGATGAATCTTGGAGGGAGATGGAGAGGAGACTGCTTTAGCATGTAAACATGTTTTCATGCAAATAAAGCATTTTGAATATGATTGAGAGTGAGCAGAGGAGAGCATGGATAGAATGTGACGAAATGTCAGATTCTATGTTCTTAAGTCTCTGAATGTGGTGGATTGATGGAGGTAGAACAGGGAATGTTAGATCTGAGGGAACTATTCAGTTTGAAGGCATGGCTCTGGTCTTGTGATGGGAGAACCTTTTAGACTATGAACTTTGATTCTGTTTGTTCCACAGCCCTGTGAAAACGAGGCATGAATACCGCCATCATGTAATGTCTTGTTCCAAACATTATTTCCAGAAAACTAGCACCTTATCTTACATTTAATGGTGTCAACTAAATTGCACCATGTTTAAGTTAAGTCATCTCTATAATAATGGTCCCCCTCGTATTTGGCTGGGGTTACTGGGGAAAGGTTATAGGCGGTGGAATTGTGTTTCCTTCATACAATGTCAGATAGAGCAATCAGCTCACAGTGGACATCTACGTTCAGAAAGGATTTTCAGTATAAAAAGAGATAGCTGAGAACATT
>NW_019948683.1:17658-26829 GCF_002910315.2 Salvelinus sp. IW2-2015
AGCTCGAAAAACACCATGATTCAACTACAGACCTGCTGTAGAGGACACCTGGCAAGGTAACACACACACACACACCGCTAAAACACCATGATTCAACTACAGACCTGCTGTAGAGGACACCTGGCAAGGTAACACACACACAACACACCGCTAAAACACCATGATTCAACTACAGACCTGCTGTAGAGGACACCTGGCAAGGTAACCACAACACACACCGCTAAAACACCATGATTCAACTACAGACCTGCTGTAGAGGACACCTGGCAAGATCGGTAACACCACACCACACACAGACACACACACCACACACAGACAGACAGACAGACAGACACACACACACAGAGACAGACGTATTCACACACTCACACACTTTTTAATGTAATGTTCTTCTGTAATGTTCTTATGGTTTTGTCCAATCAAACCCTGTCTCTCTCTCTGTAAACAGCCAATCAGAGCATGCTCTCTGTAAACAGTTTATCGGAGCTTGTCGCTCTCTAAACAGCCAATCAGAGCATGTCTCTCTCTCTAAATAGCCAATCAGACTCTGTCTCTCTGTAACAGGAAGAGGTTTGCTCTGAAGAGGAAGTACCTCATCAAGTTCCGTTCCATCGTGTTGCTCTACATCAACCGTCGAAGCTATATGAAGGTAACACACACACACACACAACACACACACACACCACACACACACACACACACACACACACACCACACACACACCACACACAAACCACCACACACACACACCACACACACACACACACACACACACACACACCACACACACACACACACACACACAACACCACACACACACACCAAAACAGAAGGGATGGAGGGATTGAGTGAAGTGTTTAATGTTTGGGTTTCTTTCAGGCGGAGATCGAGCCAATAGGAGAGCTGAGGAGGAGTTCAGGAGATAGAGGAGGTAAAGACCGCACCCCTTTCCTTCTGACTCCACCTCTGATTGGTTAAGATTAGTATTACCACAGCCAATCAGGAGAGCTGAGGAGGAGTTCAGAAGACTATATACTAGAAAATAAAATTACTAGAATAATAAGAATAATGAATACTAAGAATAATTTAAATACTAGAAGACTTAAATAATAGAAAAATAGAATAATAGAATAATAGAATATAGAATAATAGAATAATAGAATAATAGAATAATTATCTATACTATTAATTCTAGAATAACTAGAATAATAAATACTAGAATAATAGAATAATATTTTACTAGCATAATTAAAATACAGAATACTAGTACTACGAGAATAATAGGAATAATGAGAATACTAGAATCTATAGAATTATATAGTAATAGAATACTAGAATACTAGAATACTTAAGAAATAATAGAATAAAATAATAAATAGGAATATAGGATACTAGAATAATATAATTATAAATAATTAGAATACTAGAATAATAGAATAATAGAATAATAGAATAATTAAAATAAATAGAATAATAGAATACTAGAAAAATAAATACTAGAATACTGGAATAATAGAATAATAGAATAAATAGGAATAATAGAATATATTATACTATATTCTAGAATACTAGGAATAATAGAATACAGAATAAATAGAATAATATTTTACTACGCATAATAAAATACTAGAATACTAGAATACTAGAATAATAGAATAATAGAATACTAGAATTATAGAATTATATAGTAATAGAAATACTAGAATACTAGAATACTAGAATAATAGAATAAAATAATAATTAAGAATAATAGAAATACTAGAATAATATAAATTATAAAATAATAGGAAATACTAGATAATAGAAATAAATAGAATAATAGAATAATAAAATAATAGAATAATAGAATAACTAAATAATATAATACTAGAATACTGAATAATAGAATAATAGAATAATAGAAATACTAGAATAATAGAATAATAGAATAATAAATACTAGAATTATAAAATAATAGAATAATAGAATAAGTAGAATACATAGAATAATAGAATACTAGAATACTAGAATAATAATTATAAAATAATAGAATAATAGAATAGAATACTAGAATACTAGAATAATAGGAATACTAGAATCCTAGAATATAAGAATACTATAATAATAGAATACTAGAATACTAGAATAATAAAATAATTTGGGGCTAAATTCCAGCTAAACATATGGACAGGACATTAGGCTATCGTCAACCAATCCTCTTAAAATCCTGTGGGCTAAATTCCCAGCTAAACATGGACAGGACAGTTAGGCCTATCGGTCAACCAATCCTCTACATCCTTCGGGGCAAATTCCAGCTAAAAAATGGAGAGGAAGTTAGCCTATCGTCAACAATCCTCTTAAATCGCTTCAGGGGCTCCATTCCCAGCTAAACATGGAGAGGACAGTTAGCCTATAGTCAACCAATCCTTCTTAAAATCCTGTGGCTAAATCCAGCTAAACATAGAGGACAGTTAGGCCTATAGTTCAACCAATCCTCTTAAATTCCTTTGGGGCTAAATTCCAGCTAAACATGGAGAGGACAGTTAGGCCTATAGTCAAAACCAATCCTCTGAAATCCTGCAGGGCTAAAAATTCCAGCTAAACATGGAGCAGACATTGCAGTATTTTAAATGTGGTCACTTTAGCTAAGAGCTGAACCCTTGACTGACCCCTACCTCTCACCTTTAACCCCTCTGTGTAGGAGCGGTCCAACAGAGAAGGAGTGGTGAACGTGACAACTCTTGCCCATCCCTGCTGAGCTGCGGGTTTCTTATGCTGCAGGCTACCGCAGTAGGCTATTATCCTAATAACACCCACTAGCTCTGCGTCCAGCTCCTCACATCTTGTGTCTAGCTCTGCGTCCATCTCCTTCAGTCTCTCTGTATAGCTCTGCGTCCAGCTCCCTCACATATATGGTCAGCTCTGGTCCATCTCCTCACATAGCTATTGTCTAGTCGGTCCAGCGTTACTCACCCATCTCTACTGTGAGCTCTGTCCAGCGCCTCGACATCTCTCATGTTCTAGCTCTGGTCCAGCTCCGTTCAACATATCTATTGTCTAGCTCTGGTTCCCATCTCCTCACATAGCTATGTCTAGCCTCTGGTTCCATCTCCTCACATATATATGTCTAGCTCTGGCGTCCAGGCTCCTCACATAATGATGTCTAGCTCTAGGTCCAGCGCCTCACATCTCTCTGTCTATCTCTGGTCCATCTCCGCACATCTCTGCTGTTGTCTAGGTGGTAAGCGAGCCCCCACTCTGAGTGTCTAGCTCTGGTCCATAATCCTCACCATCTCTCTATGTATCTTAGGTGGTGGTAAGGAGCTCCCACTCTGAGTGTTCTAGCTCTGGTCCAGGCCCCAAAGGTCCCAGGTGGATCCTCAGACTGGACTCTGCGCTGGGACATCAACAACTACCTCATCACGCAACTACATACGACCATCTTCAGGGTGAGAACACAACGTTATTAATACGGTGTGCTTGATGTTGAGCTCATGTGTTCAGTTGGTGAATCCGTTGTTGATGTTGAGCTAGATTCAGTTGGTGAATCCATGTTGATGTTGCAGCTCAGTGTTCAGTTGTGAATCCGTGTGATGTTGAGCCTCATGTCAGTTGGTGAATCAGTGTTGAGTGTGTTTGAATGTTTAGGCTCAGTGTTTCAGTTGGTGAATCCGTGTTTGATGTTGAGCTTCAGTGTTCCAGTTGGTGAATCCGTGTTTGATGTGAGCTCGATGTTCAGTTGGTGAATCCGTGTTGATGTTGAAGCTCATCTTTCAGTTGGGTGAATCCGTGTTTATGTGGAGCTCAGTGTTCAGTTGGTGAATCCGTGTTGATGTTGACCCATGTTTAGTGGGAATTCAGGTTGATTTTTTGTTTGAGCCTCAAGTGTTCAGTTGGTGAATCGTGTTGATGTGGAGCTCAGTTCCAGTTGGTGAATCCCATGTTTATGTGGAGCTCAGTGGTTCAGTTGGTTGAATCCGTTTGTGTTGAGCCCATGTTTAAGTTGGGAATCAGTGTTGATTGTTGAGGCTCCAGTGTTTCAGTGGTAATCCGTGTTGGATATATGAGCTCAGTGTTCAGTTGGCTGAAATCCGTGTGATGTTGAGCTCAGTGTTCAGTTGGTGAATCCAGTGTTTATGTGTGTTTGATGTTGAGGCTCAGTGTTTCAGTTGGGTGAATCCGTCCTGTTGTTTGTTGAGCTCAGTGTTCAGTTGTTGAATCAGTGTTGATGTTGAGCTCAGTGGTTCAGTTGCGTGAATTCCGTGTTTGATGGTTGAGCTCTTCTCTCTGTCCGGTTTATGTGGAGCTCAGTGTTTCAGTTAGGCCGTGAATCCGTGTTGATGTTGAGCCGGAGTGGTAGTTGTTGAATCAGTGTTGATGTTGAGGCTCCAGTGTCAGTTGGTGAAATCTGTGTTGATATTGAGCCGCTCAGTGTTCAGTTGCGTGATCCGTGTTGATGTTGTCAGTGTTCAGTTGTGTAATCCGTGTCGATGTTGGAGCTCAGTATTCAGTTGGTGAATCCATGTTTATGTGGAGGCTCAGTGTTCAGTTTGGTGGAATCCGTGTTGATGTTTGAGCCCCAGTGTTTAGTTGTGGTGAATCAGTGCTTGATGTTGAGCTCAGTGTTCAGTTGCGTGAATCCGTGTTGATATTGAGCTCAGTGTTCAGTTGGTGAATCCGTGTTGATGTTTGCCTCAGTGTTCAGTTGGTGAATCAGTGTTGATAGGTGTTTGATGTTGGCTCAGTGTTTCAGTTTGGTGAATTCCGTTTGATGTTGAGCTCAGTGTTCAGTTGGTGAATCCCAGTGTTTGATGTGAGCTTCAGTGTTGCAGTTTGGTGGATTCCGTGTTGATGTTGAGCTCCAGTATTCCAGTTGGTGAATCCGTATGTTATGTGGAGCTCCAGTGTTCAGTGTTGAAATCCGTCGATTGATGTTGAGCCAGTGTTTAGTGGTGAATCAAGTGTTGATGTTGAGCTCTCTGGTGAATCTGTGTTGATATTGAGCTCAGTGTTCAGTGGTTGCAATCTCGTGTTGATTTGAGCTCGTGTTCAGTTGTCTTTCAGTGTTGATGTTGTGTTTGATGTGAGCTTCAGTGTTCAGTTGGTGATCTCGTGGTTGATGCTTTGAGCTCAGTGTCAGTTGGCTAATCAGTGTGATGTGAGCTCAGTGTTCAGTTGGTGAATCCGTGTTGAATGGGTTGAGCTCAGTGTTCAGTTGTGAACCTTGATGTTTTGAGCTCCTGGTTTCATTGATGTTTGGAGCTCAGTGATTCAGTTGGTGAATCCGTGTTGTTGTGTGTTGATGTGGAGCTCACCGTGTCTCAGTTGTGAATCCGTGTTGATGTTGAGCTCAAGTGTTCAGTATTGGTGAATCCCCGTGTTGATGTTTGAGCTCCAAGCCTGTTTCTTTGGGTGTGAATCCGTCCGGTGTGTGTGTGTGTGTGTTACCTTGCCAGGTGTCCTCTACAGCAGGTCTGTAGTTGAATCATAGTGTTTCTGAACTTGTTCCGTTTCTTCCTGATGAAGTACAGGCGTGTGTAACGCTGCATCGTCACGGCAGCCACGTGGAACACCAGATCACGCTTCCACTCCAACAGCTGGTACAGCTGCTCCTTCAGGAACATCTACACATGGGAACACTAGATCAGCCTTCCACTCCAACAGCTGCTCCTTCAGGAACATCTACACATGGGAACACTAGATCACGCTTCCACTCCAACAGCTGCTCCTTCAGGAACATCTACACATGGCAACACTAGATCAGCCTTCCACTCCAACTTCTCTTGTCAGTTAAGAACACATTCTTATGTACAATGACTACCCCGGCCAAACCCGGACGACGATGGGACAACTGTGAACTATGTCCCTATGGGACTCTCCATCACGGCCGGTTGTGATACAGCTGGATTCGAACCATCTGTAGGTACGCGTCTAGCGCTGAGATGCAGTGCCTTAGACCGCTGCGCCGCTCGAGAAACCCCAAATACAGGTGTGCCAAGCTTGTAGCTGCCAAAGGTGTTTCAACAAAGTACCGAGTAAAGGGTCTCAATCATAAAAATAAAACAAAATTGCAAAAAATTCAAAAATATATGCTTTTGCTTTGTCATTATGGGATATTGTGTGTAGATTGATGAGGATTTTTATATATTTTTTTAGAATAAGGTTGTAATGTAACAAAATGTGGAAAAGGTGAAGGGGTCTGAATACTTTCTGAAGGAGAAGTAAGACACATTTCTTTGTTAACTGGTCAACACAGAATAGCCACATGTGTGCACTTCCTCAAATCGCTTGGAGAAAACATCCTGTCTATTTTATTCAGCTAGGTTCAATTCTATTCTTCATACTATAAAAAAATATATAAAATAATGCCAAGGAATTCTAAGCAAATCTAGTCTGCTAGTTGAACTAGTGTTGCCCACAGCCATATTGCATAAGATTTGACCCTGCTGGTCATCTATGAACATTTGAACATCTTGGCCATGTTCTGTTATATTCTCCACCCGGCACAGCCAGAAGAGGACTGGCCACCCCTCATAGCCTGGTTCCTCTCTAGGTTTCTTCCTAGGTCCCTGCCTTTCTAGGGAGTTTTTCCTTGCCACCCCTCATAGCCTGGTTCCTCTCTAGGTTTCTTCCTAGGTTCTGGCCTTTCTAGGGAGTTTTTCCTAGCCACCGTGCTTCTACACCTGCATTGCTTGTTGTTTGGGGTTTTAGGCTGGGTTTCTGTACAGCACTTTGAGATATTCAGCGAATGTAAGAGGGCTTTAAAATACATTTGATAGCCAGATCAAGCCTAAGAGCTATTCTGTTCTTCTGAAATAGACCACATTTCTTCATATCATGTTTCTTTAGACCTGTCTAAAATCATGTATTTAGTGTGTGATGGTGTAGGCTGTATTGCATGGATGTATTAGACTTTTTAAAATGTAGAAGTTCCAATCACCAGCTGACCAAATGACCGCCCTACACACCCCGACAATTAGATTCACCATAATTGTCCATCCAACGATTGTGATTTTTATCTTTGTAGACCAAAATTCAAAAGGCACTCGCACATCTGAGCAAAAGCTTTTTTTTTTAAAAGAGTTGAACAAGAGGAATGAAAATGATGAAGGAAAGGAAACCGGTACACTGCCCTGATAGTATCACTGATCTTTAATAAGCTTACGTATCGGACTCACGGCCTTCGTCAGAGCTTTTATGATTTAATTTTTTTTAGACCTAGCCCCACCCACATCCATTCCACAGTGGAAAGGGGTTGGAGGATTGTGATTTTTATCTTTGTAGACAGCCGCAATACCCTGTGATGACCCTCATCTTCAAATTTCAATGCAATGTATCTTTGAAGCCCCTTTTTCCATCAGCATTAAAGTACCCGCAACCACAGAGCAAGCAATGCAGAGCCACAGTGGATAGGAAGAACCAGCAAGAACCAGGAAAGAACCAGGAAGAATCTAGGAAGAACCAGAAAGAACTGGAGCGAAGAACCAGAAAGAACCAGGAAGAACCAGAAAGACCAGAAAGAACCTAGGAAGAACCAGAAAGACCAGAAGAACCTAGGAAGAACCAGGAAGAACCAGAAAGAACCTAGGAAGAACCAGAAAAGAACCAGAAAGAACCTAGGAAGAACAGAAAGAACCAGAAAGAAACCTAGGAAGAACCAGAAAAGAACCAGAAAGAACCTAGGAAGAACCAGGAAGAACCAGAAAGAACCAGAAAGAACCAGAAAGACCTAGGAAACAGAAAGAACCAGAAAGAACAGAAGAACCTAGAAAGAACCAGAAAGAACCTAGGGAACCAGAAAGAACCAGAAGAACCAGAAAGACCGGAAGAACCAGGAAGAACCTAGGAGAACCAGAAAGAACCAGAAAGAACCAGAAAGAACCAGAAAGAACCTAGGAAGAACCAGAAAGAACCAGAAAGAACCAGAAGACCAGAGAACACAGGACAAGCAACCAGACCAGAACGAAACCATAGAAGACCTAGGAAGAACAGAAGAACCAGGAGACAGAAAACCGAAGAACCTAGGAAGAACCAGAAGAACCAGAAAGAAACCTAGGAAAAACCGAAAGAACCAGAAAGAACCTAAGGAAGAACCAGAAAAGAAAACAGGAAGAACCAGAAAGAACCTAGGAAAAACCAGGAAGAACCAAGAAAGAACCCAGGAAGAACCAGGAAGAACCAGAAAAGAACCAGAAAGAACCTAGGAAAAACCAGAAATGAAACCAGAAAGAACCAGGAAACCAGGAAGAACCAGGAGAACCTAGGAAGACACCAGGAAGAATGAGGAAGAACCTAGGAAAAACCAGAAAGAACCAGGAAGAACCAGGAATATCCTAGGTTAGAACTTAGGAAGAATCAGAAAGAACCCAGGAAGAACCATAAAGAACCTTGGAAGAACCGGAAGAACCCTATAAGGAAACGGCTCCGAGGGGTGGCCAGTCCTCTTCTTCTCTTCTGGCAGCTCACGTGGTAAGTCCTAGTTGGTATGTTCCAGGTTTAACAGGACCAGAGTTTATAGATCATCTCAACACAGCCCCCCACCTCCTCTCACCTTGGTAACTCCTACTTGGTATGTTCCAGGTTTAACAGGACAGAGTTTAGTGGATCATCTCAAACAGGTCTCCCCGTCTGCTGGAGGTACCTCCTTTAGACACAGCAACGCCTTGTACCTGAGGAACATACACACTTTATTACGTAGTACAGCAACATCGTTCCTGGTCTCTTAAAGATACTCCTGCTCTACCAGTAACTCAGAATGAGACAAACGACCTCCTGGGAAGACCACAGGAGGAGATTATTGGCACAAACACTGGTCTCAGGACCAGAGGACTTATCACATCCTAGAAGACTAGAGGAGAGATTCATGGACAACACTGGTCTAGACAGAGGACTTATCACCTCCTACGTGAAGACTAGAGGAGAGATTCATGGAAACAACACTGGTCTGCAGACCAGAGGACTTCCACCTCCTAGAAGCCAGCAGGAGAGATTCATGGTACAACACTGGTCTCAGACCAGAGGACTTATCACCTCCTAAGAAGACCAAGGAGAGATTCATGGCAAAACTGGTCTCAGACCAGAGGACTTTACCAACCCTCCATAGAAGACTACAGGAGAAGATTCAATGGACAACACTGGTCCTCAGACAGAGGACTCTACCATCCTCCCTAAGAAGACCACAGGAGAGATTTA
>NW_019948683.1:29379-36778 GCF_002910315.2 Salvelinus sp. IW2-2015
AGGGGGATGGTAGATATGTTATAAACAGTCAAGGGGATGGTAGATAATGTTTAGGAGGACATCAACAGGGCGAGTGGTAAGATAATAGTTATAACATCAACAGGGGGATGGTGGATAATGTTAGGAGGACAGTCACAGGGAGAATGGTAGATAATGTTAGGAGGACATCAACAGGGGATGGTAGATAATGTTTAACATCAACAGGGGCATGGTAGATAATGTTAGGAGGGACATAACAGGGGGATGGAGATAATTTATAACATCAACAGGGGGTGGTAGATATGTTAGGAGGACATCACATAGGGGGATGGTAGATAATGTTATAACATCTAAGGGGGATGGTAGATAATGTTAGGAGGACATTCAACAGGGGGATGGTAGATAATGTTAGGAGGAATCAACAGGGGATGGTAGATAATGTTACGGAAGGACATCAACAGGGGGATGGTAGATAATTTATAACATCAACAGGGGGTGGTAGATATGTTAGGACATAACAGGGTTAGGTAGATAATGTTAGAAATGGGGGATGGTAGATATGTTCAATCAACAGGGGGATGGTAGATAATGTTAGCGATGCGACATCAACAGGGGGATGGTAGATATGTTAAACATCAAAGGGATGTAGTAATGTTAGAACATCAACAGGGGGAATGTAGATAATGTTAGAACATAACAGGGGGATGGTAGATGTTAATGTTAGGAGGACATAACAGGGGGTGGTAGATAATGTTAGGAGGAATCAACAGGGGGATGGTAGTAATGTTTAGTCACATCAAAGGGTGGTAGATAATGTTAGGAGGACTAAACAGGGGGATGGTAGATAATGTTATAACATAACAGGGGGATGGTAATAATGTTAGGAGGAATCAACAGGGGGATGGTACGATAATGTTAGGAGAACATACAGGGGGATGGTAGATATTGTTAGGAGGAACTAAAGGGGGATGTAGAGTAATGTTTATAAATCACAGGGGATGGTGATAATGTTAGGAGGACTCAAACAGGGGGATGGTAGATAATGTTAGGAGGACATCAACAGGGGGATGGTAGATAATGTTAGGAGGACATCAACAGGGGGATGGTAGTAATGTTAGGAGACATCAAAGGGGGATGGTAGATAATGTAAGGAATCAACAGGGGGATGGTGATAATGTTATAACATCACAGGGGGATGGTAGATATATGTTATAATATCAACAGGGGGATGGTAGATAATGTTAGGAGGAAATCAACAGGGGGATGGTAGATAATGTTATAGACATCAACAGGGGGTGGTAAGATAATGTTAGGAGGAATCAACAGGGGGATGGTAGATAATGGTTTAGGAGGACATCAAAGGGGGATGGTAGATAATGTTTAGGAGGACATCAAGGGGGATGGTAGATAATGTTAGGAGGACATAGGGGGATGGTAGATAATGTTATAACATCAACAGGGGGATGGTAGATAATGTTAGGAGACATCAACAGGGGGATGGTAAGATAATGTTATAACTAAAGGGGATGGTAGATAATGTTAGGAGGCAACAACAGGGGGATGGTAGATAATGTTATAACATCAACAGGGGATGGTGGATAATGTTAGGAGACATCAACAGGGGGATGGTAGATAATGTTTAACATCAACAGGGGGATGGTAGATTGTTAGGAGGATCAACAGGGGATGGTAGATATGTTAGGAGGAGAATCCAACAGGGAGATGGTGATAATGTTAGGAGGAATCAACAGGGGGATGGTAGATAATGTTAGGAGGACATAAAGGGGGATGGTAGATAATGTTATAACATCAACAGGGGGATGGTAGATATGTTAGAGGACATCAACAGGGATGGTAGATATGTTATAAACATACAGGGGGATGGTAGATAATGTTAGGAGGAATCAACAGGGGGATGGTAGATAATGTTATAACATCACAGGGAGATGGTAGATAATTTTAGGAGGACATCAACAAGGGGATGGTAGATAATGTTAGGTAGGACATCAACAGGGAGATGGTAGATATTGTTAGGAGGACAATCACAGGGGATGGTAAGATAATGTTATGGAGGCATAACAGGGGGATGGGTAGATAATGTTATAAACAGAAGGGGGATGGTAGATAATGTTAGGGGGTAGGGAGGACATAACAGGGGACGGATGGTAGATAATGTTATAACATCAAAGGGGGATGGTAGATAATGTTAGGAGGACATCAACAGGGGATGGTAGATATGTATTAACATCACAGGGGGATGGTAGATAATGTTTATGAGGACATCAACAGGGGATGGTAGATAATGTTAGAAATCAACGGGGGAGTTGGTAGATAATGTTATAAGACATCACAGGGGGGTGTAGATAATGTTAGAGACATCAAGGGGATGGTAGAATAATTTATAACATCAACAGGGGGATGGTAATATGTTAAATCAACGGGGGATGGTAGAATGTAAATCAGGTGATGGAATATGTTCTCAACAGGGGATGGTAGATATGTTAGAGGACATCACAGGGGATGGTAGATATTTAAACAAGGGAACGTAGATGGACTTAGTAACCCAGGATTACATCAGGTGTGTGTGTGTGTGTGTGTGTGTGTGTGTGTGTGTGTGTGTGTGTGTGTGTGTGTGTGTGTGTGTGTGTGTGTGTGTGTGTGTGGTGTGGTGTGTGTGTGTGTGTGTGTGTGTGTGTGTGTGTGTGTGTGTGTGTGTGTGTGTGTGTGTGTGTGTGTGTGTGTTGTGTGTGTATCTATATACTTGTAGGTGATTTCCAGCGTAGTGTTTCACTGTGAACTCTGGGAGGGCATCTTTGGCCGGGCATACAGATCGCTGTTATACACGTGGTGATAGTTGCACTTCTGGAGAAAGGTGTGGTCTGTCGCCTTGCAAACGGGACAACAGGAACAGGAAGTTACACTCCGTAGTCACAGAGTTACGGGGGGCTGTTTCTAACTGGTCCTGTTGTTTTACAATTCTTCCTCATTTATGCAAAGACTTCTGGGATATCAGATTTCTCTTGTCTTTACCTTTGTTACGTTCAACCTAGGTGACACACAGGAAGTGACGTGTCTACCTGAGGGAAGCCGCACTGGTCGTCCAGGATCCTCAGTATCCCATGGGGCTTAGCGGCGATGAGGTTGATGACGGCCTGGTTGTCGCTGAAGGGAAGCTCTTGCCAGCTGATCTGCTCCCGGATGTACTCCTCCTGCAGGAAACGGCAGACATACCGGCTCAGAACACGGACGCCATTTTGGGTCAAGGCCCATAGGTTATAATGGAGGGCACGGCTTTCGTATGTGCCTGGAGCCATGCCAGTTGCACTCAGATTCTACACAAGTTWCACACTTGGGAAGTATCAGAATCAACCAATAAATCAAATACAATCAAACTGTATTTGTCACATGAGCCGAATACTTACTTAATACCACTTAATACTTACAAAACCCTGAACTAACATGCAGTTTAAAGAAATAGAGTTAAGAAAATATTTACTAAATAAACTAAAGTACATTTTTCATAAAAAGTAACACTATAAAATAACAATAACTGTTAAGGAGCCTTTCGGACTTAGACTTGGCAGAGAGAACAGTCTATGACTGGGGTGACTGGAGTCTTTGGCAATTTTTAGGGCCTTCCTCTGACATCACCTGGTGTAGAGGTCCTGGATGACAGGTAGCTTGGCCACGGTGATGTACTGGGCCGTACGCACTACCCTCTGTAGAGGTCCTAGATGACAGGTAGCTTGGCCACGGTGATGTACTGGGCCGTATGCACTACCCTCTGTAGAGGTCCTAGATGACAGGTAGCTTGGCCACGGTGATGTACTGGGCCGTATGCACTACCCTCTGTAGCGCCTTGCGGTCGGATGCTGAGCAGTTGCCATACCAATAGGAACTACGCAAAAATAACTGATGTTCATTTTAACTCAGAAGTTCAGAGTTTCTCCTCTTCTGCCCCTCTCCCTTCTCTTCCCCCATTTCTCCTCTTCTCCCCCTCTTCCTCTTCTCCCCTCCTCAACTCCCCCTCTTTACTCCTATTCTGCCCCTTTCTTCTCCTCTTCTTCTTCTTCTTCTTCTTCTTCACGTGAACACTGCATAAGGAAACTAACTCTATACAGGATCAGAACACGGATGTCCTTTTGGGTCCAGGAGGGTGTGTGGCTCTGCGTGTGTCTGTGGCTCAGTGTCAGTTTCAGTCAGAAACAATACTTACTCAAACAAAGGAAACAACGTCTCAGAACACAGGTGCCATTTTGTGTCCAGGCCCATGTGTTTTAATGGAGACTGTGGCTCAGTGTGTTGCCAGTTGCACTCAGAAACAGCAGCAGCCATACCGGCCATTCCAGTGATTGGACACAAATTTATGCTTTAACCCCGACATTAACCCTATAACCTAACCCTATAACCTAACTATAACCCTTATAACCCATGACCATAACGCCCTACCAAACCCTATTAACCCTGTAATCGTTAACCTGTTTTAACCCTGTTAACCCTATAACCCTAACCTTAACCTAAACTATAACCGCTAACCTCACCTATAACCCTAAAAACAACCACCCTTAACCCTATGAACCTACTAGACCCTAACTAACCTATAAACCCTGTAACCCTGTAACCCTATAACCCTGTCTAACCGTACCCTAACCCTGTACTAACCCTGACCCATGAACCCTGAACCCTATAACCCTGAACCCTGTAACCACCCCTGCTTAACCCTATAACCCCACCCTATAACCCATAAAACCCTGAACCACCCTGACCCTACAACCCTAATAACCCTACCCTGCACCTCTAACCCTGACCCTGTAACCCGTGTCAATACACGAAGCCAGACGGTGGCGACGGTGTTCAGATCAGGAATCAGAAGTGTAGCTGAGCTGCTCAATCTTCTCCGACTAGAAGCTAACTCACGAGATATCCATACCCCATCACACACCAAAGTCACGGTCAACACATTACTACATTACCCCTACTATATCACACACAACACGCACACTACATTACTACATTAACCTCTACATATCACCACAAGAGTCACCGTTCTAACTACATTTACTACATACCTCTACATACACTCACAAATCAACTTCGAGCATACATACACATATACCTCACTATATCAACACACAAATCACGGTCAGCACTACATTACTACATTACCTCTACTATATCACATCACAAAGTCACGTCACACTACATTACTAATACCTCACTAATCCACAACACAAAGTCACGGTTCAATACGAACACTATAATTACTCTACTATATCAACCACAAATCATCGGTCAGACTACTACTAACATTACCTACTATACCACAATCCTGACTACTACTATCATACTCATAATCACACACAAAGTCCACGGCAGAACTACACTACTACATTTACCTTCTACTATATCACACACAAAGTCACGTCAGCACTACATACTACATGACCTCTACTATATCACACACAAATCACGTCAGCACTACTACCTACTACATACCTCTACTATATCACCACACAAATCACGGTCAAACTACACTATTACATTACCTCTACTATATCACACACCAAAGTCACGCTCGAACTACATTACACATTACCTCTACTTATACACACACCAAAGTCACGTCAAACTACTACTAGCTGCTAAATACACTCTACATACCTCTACTATACACACACAAAGTCACGTCAAACTACTACTTACTACATTTACCTCTACTATTATCACACACAAAAGTCACGCTCAGCACTACACATTACCTCTACACATCATGGTTACTACATCATGGCTACTACATCAATACATTACCTCTACTACATCATTATACATCTACTACTAATACATTAACCCCTACACATTTGTTACTACATCTAATACATTACCTCTACAACATCATGTTACTACACTACTACATATCCCTATACATCATGATTACTACATCTACTACATGACCTCTACTACACATGCGTTACTACCACTTACATTACCTACATACTACATCATGGTTACACATCTACTACTAATTACATTACCTCTACTACATCATGGTTACTACATCCTACTACATACATACCTCTAACTACATCATGTTACTACACCTACTACTATACCTCTACTCATCATCTTATATATGTCCTCTCTGTCTGTCTGTCTGTACCTTTGACCTTGTAGGATATCGTCCGAGAGATCTACACCCCCCCTACATGGAGATCTGATGCCAGGATGTGTGTGAGTTGTGTGGGTTGGTGTGTGTGTGGGTGTTGTGTGTGTGTGTCTGTCGTGTGCTGTGCGTGTGCGGTGGTGTGTGTGTGTTGTGTGTGTGTGTTGTGGTGTTCATAACGTGTTCTAACCTTCGCATCTCTATTGACCTGTACTTACAGCGTGTCTTTCCATAAAGAGCCTTGTTGCAAAATCCTTACTCGCTTGCTGTATCAGGCTGACCAGAAAGATAAATGGCGGTCATCCTCGCAACGAGCTCTGTCGCATCTCCTATACTGGACATTATACGGCTTCAGGTTAGCTGCTCACCACACACACACACACACACACACACACACCACACACACACACACACACCACACACACACACACCACACACACACAACAATCACACCACACAACAACACACACACACACACCACAGTCTGCAAGCGTTTTCCATCAGCTTTTTCACTTTAAGCCAACTTTTCCCTCTCTCTCTCGTCCTCTCTGTCTCTTGTCTCTCTCTCTACCTCTCTCTCTGATTCTTCTATGTCTCTCTGTCTCTGTCTCTGTCTCTTTCTCTCTCTCTCTCCTCTCTCTCTCACTCCGTCTCCTCTCTCTCTCTCTCTATGTCTCTGTCTCTTCCCTGTCTCGTTTCTCTGTCTCTGTCTCTGTCTCGGTTCTCTATCTCTTCTCTCTCTCTCCATCTCTCTCTCTCCTCTCTTCTCTCTCCTCCTCTCTCTCTCTCTCTCTCTCTCTCTTCCCTCTCTCTCTCTCTAACTCTCTCCATCTCTCTCTCTCTGTCTCTGTCCTCTCACCATAGTCTGTTAATTCAACAGTTTTGAGCAGCTGGTGATCAACATCAACGAAGACCCTCAGTTCTACTTCAACAGGATCATCTTCAGAGAGCAGTCATCATCAGTGCAATGCAACACGCTGAGCCACACTGAGCTACCACCCTTCAGCATAACACATGGCCTGACCCCAAAATGTGTCATGTTTGACACCATATGGCTGCTGCTGTTTTGAGTGCAAACTGGCAACACGCTAGCCAACACTGAGCATACACCCTTCAGATGAACACATGGCCTGGACCCACAAATGTCATGTTTGACCGTATGGCTGCCTGTTTCTGAGTGCAACTCGCAACACACTGACCACATCTCCATTATTAAACCACATGCCATGACCCAAATGGTGTCATGTTTTATGCCTCATA
>NW_019948684.1:0-5884 GCF_002910315.2 Salvelinus sp. IW2-2015
GCTTTAACCTCGAGTCTACATTCCAACAACCACACAGCTGGTGAAAGGGGAAAAAGAGGAAAACTGGGTTCTAAACCACAGATCTGGGATCAGATTAGTAACCCCAGTCCTGAGGGCATAACCATTATGGCGATGACAAAAATCAGTTATTAGGGGCAACTTCTAACCTACTCTTGCCTCATTTCTGACTGAGAATTATCTTCAAATCATTTGACTGCTAATTCTTGATCTAGGTTTTGTCTTTGTTTCAACAAGTAGTTACCAAATTATGTTTCCTGGACATGACTAGAGTCTGATCGAAAGGGTAAACACACTAGAGTGTTCCGCTTATCACAAAAACTATTTAACCAGAACACTATTTCTCAGTGGTATTTGTCGATAAACAGGTGTTTGTAATGAATGAAACTGAGTGAAAATCTGAGTACTGAACCTATAGAATACTGCACCATTTCTGAAGGAGCGTCATTTCAGAATGAAGACTACTATAGTTCTGTCACCTGTGCTGTTCTGTCTGTCTAGGGCATGGGCTCGGGAGATAAATGGAGGCACTATGGTGTATGAACGCTGGAGCTGAAGTCAAATGAACAGTGGGAAGGGCTGTGGAGTGCGATTGAGATTGGTCATCTGTGATCTTTGGCGACGTATGCGAATTGTAGTGGTCATCCTAAGCTAAGGATCCTGGGACTAAACACCTCCCCGGATTTTGCAAATGATCCTGAACTGCCTGACGGGCCGCCCCCAGGTGGTAAGGGTAAGGCAACACACATCTGCCAAGCTATCCTCAAACACCGGGGCCCTCAGGCGGTGCGTGCGTTAGCCCCCTCCTTACTCCCTGTTCACCTACGACTGTGGCCAAGCACGACTCCAGCACCATCATTAAGTTTGCTGGACGACAAAACAGTGGTAGGCCTGATCACCGACAATATGCAGACAGCCTTATAGGGAGAGGGTCAAAGACCTGCGTTGTAGTGCCACGACAACAACCTCTCCCTCAATGTGAACAAACCAAAGGAGAGATCGTGGACTACAGGAAAAGAGCCGACAGGCCCCCCATTAACTTCCTTAGGGTTAGGGGGCAAGCATTCGGAATTTGGATAAAGCATGCCCAAATTAAACTGCCAGCTACTCATTCCCCAGAAGATAGATATGCATATTATTAGTTGATTTGGATAGAAAAAACAACTCTGAAGATTCTAAAAACCGTTTTGAATCATGTCTGTGTATACAGAACTTATTTATTAGCGAAATCCGAGGACAAACCATTCAGATTTTTTTTTTTTTTGAGTCACCTCTCTTTTCAATGACTTTTCATTGGGAATCCAGATTTCTAAGGGAACTTCTTGTCCAGGTCCTACCGCTTCCACTGGATGTCAACAGTATTAAAATTGGTTGAGTTTTCCTTTGTGTGAATGAAGAAGGTACGGCCATCCTTGAACGAGGGTCACTCGGAAGTGTCCTGTTTTGTTTAGAGGCGCATGCACAGAAAGCTAGCTACAGTTTTGTTTTAATCCTGTATTGAACACGATCACCCTGTTCCTTTCCAAACAAAAATTTTTATTGATTATTTACGTTAAAAAAAAATACCTAAGTTGATTACAAAAGTAGTTTGAAATGTTTTGCAAAGTTTATAGGTAACCTTTGAGAATTTTTGTCGTCACGTTTCACAATTTGGAACCGGTGTTTTCTGCGAAAAATTACATTTTGGATATAATCGACGGAATTAATCGAACAAAGGACAATTGTTGATGTTTAGACATATTGAGTGCCAACACAGGAAGCTCGTCAAAAGGTAAGCATGAATTATATTTTTTATTTCTGTGGTTTGTGTCGCGCCGCAGGTTGAAATATGCTTCTCTCTCTCTTGTTTTTACTATGGTGCTATCTCAGTAATAGCATCGTATTGCTTTCGCCGAAAAGCCTTTTGAATTCTACATGTGGCTGATTCACAACAGTGTAGCTTTAATTTGGTATCTTTCATGTGTTGATTTAATGAAAGTTAGATTTTTATAGTAATTTATTTTGAATTTGGCGCTCGCATTTTCTCTGGCTTTGGCCAAGTGAACAGTAGCGTCCCTCCTAACTCAGATTTTTAATGTAAATACGAACTTTACCGAACAAAACATACATGTATTGGTAACATGAAATCCTATGAGTTCATCTGTTGAAAGGTCACAAAGGTTAGTGATTTAATTTGATCTCTTCTCTTTTGTTATCCTTCTCTTTGGCATGGAAAAATGTGTCTTTTTCTGTGGACTTGGGTCTGACCTAACATTTAATCGTTTGGTGTGCTTTCGTCGTAAAACCTTTTTGAAATCGGACACGGTGGCTGGATTTACAACAAGTGTATCTTTAAAATTGTGTAAAATACTTGTATGTTTGAGGAATTTAAATTATGGGATTTCTGTTGTTTTGAATTTGGCGCCCTGCAGTTTCACTGGCTGGTCCCCCTAGAGAAGTTAACATCGACGGAGCTGTAGTTGAGCGGGTCGAGAGTTTCAAGTTCCTTGGTGTCCACATCACCAACAAACTATCATGGTCCAAATACACCAAGACAGTCGTGAAGAGGGCACGACAAGACCTTTTCCCCCACCGGAGACTGAAAAGATTTGGCACAGGTCCCCAGATCCTCAAAAAGTTCTACAGCTGCACCATCAAGAGCATCCTGACCGGTTGCATCACCGGCTGGTATGGCAACTGCTAGGTCCAAAAAGCTCCTTAACATAACAGCTTCTACCCCAGCTTCTAAGACTGCTGAACCATTAATCAAATTACCCCCCCATTGTTTTTACACTGCTACTACTCTCTGTTTATTATCTATGCATAGTCACTTTACCTCTACCTACATGTACAAATTCCCTCGGCTAACCTGTACCCCCACACATTGCCTTGGTACCCCCTGTATACAGCCTCGTTATTGTCATGTAATTTTATTGTGTTACTTTTAATTGTTTACTTTAGTTTATTTAATAAATATTTTCTTAACTCTATTTTTTGAACAGCATTGTTGGTTAAAACCTTTCTGGGATATGTGGGACGGTATAAAAATGTAACTTTCATGAAATCACACATTCAATACACCAAATTAAAGTTACACTTGTTGTGAATCCAGCCAACGTGTCAGATTTAAAAAATGCTTTACCTCGATAGCAAACAATGCTATTATCTGAGGATAGCACCCCAGCAAACAATCACAGACCATCATATTTCAACCCTCCCGGCGCAACACAAAACACAGAAATAATGATATAATTCATGCCTTACCTTTGACGAGTTTCTTCTGTTGGCACTCCAATATGTCCCATAAACATCACAAATGGTCCTTTTGTTCGATTAATTCCGTCAATGTATATCCAAAATGTCCATTTATTTGGCGCGTTTGATCCAGAAAAACACTGGTTACAACTCGCTCAACATGACTACAAAAGTTAACTGTAAGCTTTGTCCAAACATTTCAAACTACTTTTGTAATACAAATGTAGGTATGTTTTAACGTAAATAATGGATAAAATTGAAGACGGGATTATCTGTGTTCAATTCCGGAGGAAAACAATGTGTAGCATGCAACAAACAGTACACTTCACTGGAGCCTCATTCTGAACATGGCTACTTCTTACTTTCTCAAAGGAAAAACCTCAACCAATTTCTAAAGACTGTTGACATCCAGTGGAAGCGATAGGAACTGCAGGAAGGTCCCTTAGAAATCTGGATTCCCAATGAAAACCCATTGAAAAGAGAGTGACCTCAAAAAAATAAATCTGAATGGTTTGTCCTCTGGGTTTTGCCTGCCAAATAAGTTCTGTTATAGTCACAGACATGATTCAAACAGTTTTAGAAACTTCATCCAAATCTACTAACATCCAAATCTACTTCATCCAAATCTACTAACAGTTTTAGAAACTTCATCCAAATCTACTAATATGCATATATTAGCAACTGGGCCTGGGTAGCAGGCAGTTTACTCTGGGCACGCTTTTCATCCAAATGTGAAAATGCTGCCCCCTATCCCTAAGAAGTTTTAAGGGCTTGTAAGTAAGCATTTCACGGTAAGGTGGTGTTCGGCGCATGTGATAAATAACTATTTTATTTGACATGGTGTTGGAGCAGAGAGTGCAGCTGAGGAACGTGGAGGCCAGACTGAGGGACAGCGAGGACAAGGTGGACGAGGGGAGAGTGGAGCTGATTCTGACCAAAAGCAAAGTGGCAGGCTTGTAGGGAGTGAGAGAGGGGGAGTGAGAGAGGGAGGGAGAGAGAGAGAGAGAGACTGCCATGAAAAATTTGCTGAATCAAGTATTGTTTAACTCAGCAGTGATAATTGTTACATTTTTGGACTTCTCTTGTAGCGTTTGAGACCAGAGAGACAGCCAATGAGGGAAAGGTTGACCAGCAGAATGAAGAGATGATGGCTCTGCTAGTGAAACTGTAATGAAAAATGCAGGTATGAAGCGTGTTTAATTGTGTATTGACAGCTGGTTGATGTTAGTTTTCACGGTGATTTCTCCTCAACTTCTGTTTGATGTCAACCTCCAGATGAAAACGAGCCTAGGACACAAGAGAAAACAGGCAAGGAGTCTGCTTTTTAATGATTKTTCTGTCTCATTTTACCCTTGGATYCCAGACTGACAGCCAGTGAGGGTCAGATTTCAGATAATTAAGTGATGGTACCAAGAAATATCTCTTACAGTTCTGTATATATGAGCTGTGTCATCAATGCTTATCCACATTATTCTTAATATTGTTGTAGCTTTTGAGGTCAGACTGAGCGTCAGTGAGAGCCAGGTGGAGTAGCCGAAGACAGAATGCAGCAGGTAATACAAATATTGCAACATGACAAATCTACATGACAAATCCTTCACTATAACGTAATGGATTCTTCATTTCCAGCATCCTGATCATTCAACATAATCCACACAGAACCATTTTATCCCCAGACACTGGTTTATGGCAGCGCTGAGTGTACTTTATTGCGATGCATGTAATGATAATGTAATTCATTATCAAGGCATCTTCTCCCATTTGCGAGGCGTCTACTAGTTCACTGTCAAGGATGACCGTGACAATGTTTACTATAGAGCACGCCTGCTAAAGAAGCAATAAGGCATGAAGGGGTGTGGTATATTGGCCATATACCACAAACCCCAGAGGTGCCTTAATGCTATTAGAAACTGGTTACCAACGTAAGTAGAGCAGTAAAAATAAATGTTTTGTCATACCAGTGGTTTACGGTCTAATATACCATGGGTGTCAGCCAATCAGCATTCAGGGCTCGAACTACCCAGTTTATAATGTTTAACGTTGAATGGAAGTATCATCTAGGTCATAGTTATTTAGCCAGTTGTCTTACTGTAGAGCTGGATGAGGGTGATGTGGTGCACGTGAATCTCCCAGAAGGCTACGTACTATACGATAGTGTACAGTAGACAACCACGGTATCTTCAGTGACTTCCTGCTCGTCCCCATGTGAGGACTACTGGAAGGCTGCATCCCAATAGGCTTAAGGGGCTTCCTCTCCTTGTCTCCTTTCTGCCATCTGTACTGACACGTAAGAACTGGACTGGTGAAAGCAGATAGCCGGTATATTGCCTTGACCTATCTTGTGGTTTCACGGCAGTGATGATATAGGAGAGGGAACCATTTTAAACCTTTTAGATGCTCAATGATGAAAAGGGTGAAAGCTGCCAAATGGTGATGTCATACTGATTACTAATAAAAAAACAATGAGAACCGAAAAATACTGTGTTGTGTGTCATTGTGATCACTCTCCCTATGGCAGAGATTCAGTTCAAGGCATGTTAAAGCGCTGCGCACTATATCACACGTTTAAAGGTAATTTATGCTTGAGCCTAAATGCCCAGCATTTACCATGAATTAGATCTCTGCGAACACC
>NW_019948684.1:6127-11917 GCF_002910315.2 Salvelinus sp. IW2-2015
AGAGGAGAGATTCTCTTTCTGTTCCTCTGTCTGTCTCTCCTGTTGTCTCTGTTGTTCTTGTCTGTCTTCTCTGCTCTCTTTGGCTGTGTGTGTCTCTCTCTCTGTTCTCTTGTTGTCTGCTCTCTGTCTCTCTCTGTTCTCTTCTCTGTCTCTGTCTGTCTTGTCTTTCGTTTCTCTCTCTCTCTCTCTCGTCTGTCTCTCTTCTTCCTTCTCTGTCTCTCTCGCTCTTCTGTCTCTCTCGCTCTCGCCTCTCTGTCTCTTCTGTCTCTCTTGTCTCTCTCTGTCTCTTCTGTTATCTTGTTTCTGTCTGTTCTGTCTGTCTGTCTCTGTCTTCTCTGTCTCTCTCTGTCTCTCTCCGTTGTCTGTTCTGTCTCTCTCTGTCTTCTCTGTTCTCTCTGTTGTCTCTGTCTGTCTCTTGTCTGTCTCTGTTCTTCTGTTCTGCTTCTGTCTGTCTCTCTTTCCCTGTGCTCTTTGCTCTTCTGACTGAGTGTTAAGATCGCTGGTCTCCTCTTTGGTGTTTTTCTTTGTCTATGACTGAGTGGTTACGATCGCTGGTGCTTCTATTGTGTTTTAACTTTGGTTCCTGATGAGTGTTACAGATCTGGTTCTCTTTTGTGTTTGGTTCCTGGACTGGATGTTACAGATCGCTGGTCTCTCTTTTGTGTTTTACTTTGTCTCTGACTGAGTGGTTACAGAATGATGGTCTCCTCTTTGTGTTTGTCTCCTGATGGTGTTACGATGTGGTCTTCTTGTTTGTTTTGGTCTCCTGACTGAGTGTTACAGATCGTGGTTCTTCTTTGTGTTTGTCTCGACTTGAGTGTTACAGATGTGGTCTAGTTTTGTTGTTTGTTCTGAATGAGTGTTAAGATCGTGGTTCACTTCTTTGTGTTTGTCTCCTGACTGCAGTGTTACGATCGCTGGTTCTCTTTGTGTTTGAATATATAGAGAGTGTTACGCTGTGGTTCTTTTGTGTTTTTGTCTACTGACTGAGTGTTACAGATTCGCTTGGTTCTCTTTGTGTTTGTCTCTGACTGAGTTGTTACAGATCGCTGTCTCTCTTTTGTGTTTGTCTCTGACTGAGTGTTACAGATGGCTGTCTCCTCTTTGTGTTATGTCTCCTGATGAGTGTTACAGATCGCTGGTCTCTCTTTGTGGTTGTCTTGAGGGATCTGAAAGATTGAGAATTCCTCCTGGATGAGCACAACAACATAAGATTGTTGGTCACGTCTGGATCTGTTCTAGTATGGATTGTCTAGATGGATTGGTCTAGATGGATCTGTCTGATGAGATCTGTCTAGATGGATTGTCTAGATCTGGATCTGTCTGGATATGGATTTGTCTCGATAATGGATTCTGTTAGATGTGGATCTGTCCAGATATGGATCTGTCTAGATATGGGATTGTTTCTACGAATGGATTGTATAGATATGGATTGTCTAGATGGATGCTGTCTAGATGCTGGATCTGTTAGATATGGATTGTTAGATACTGGATCTGTCTAGATTGGATTGTCTAGGATGTGGACTCTGTTAGAATATGGAATTGTCTAGATGGATCTTTCTAGATGTGGATCTGTTCTAGATATGGATCTTGTCTAGATGGATTGTCCTAAATATGGATTGTTTTTTCTTTTTTAGATTATTTGGGCAAAAATTGGTTTCCCCTTAGAAAAAAAAAACTTGGGTGGTCTGTCTAGATATGGGATCTGTCTAGATGTTGGTTGTCTAGATGGATCTGTCTAGATATGGATCTGTTTACATGTGGAATCTTTGTCTAGAGTGGATTGTTAGATGGATCTGTTAGATTGGATTCTTGTCTAGATACTGGATTGTCTAATATGGATATGTCTAGATGTGGATCTGTCTAGATGTGGTGTGGTCTAGATATGGTCTGTCTAGATTATGGATCTGTCTAAGATATGGATCTGTCTAGATGGATCTGTCTAGATATGGATCTGTCTAGATTGGATTGTTTAGATATGGATTGTCTAAGATATGGATTGTCTAGATATGGATCTGTCTAGATGGATCTGTTAGATGTGTGATTGTCTAAGAGATGGATTGTTAGTGGATCTGTCTAGATGGATCTGTCTAGATGTGGATGCTGTTAGAATGTGGATTGTTTAGATAATGGACTTGTCTAGATATGGATCTTGTCTAGATATGGATCTGTCTAGATGGATTGTCTAGATATGGCTCTGTCTAGATATGGATCTGTCTAGATGGGATCTGTTAGATATGGATCTGTCTAGATATGGATCTGTTCTGAGATTATGGAATCTGTCTAGATTGGGATCTGTCTAGATATGGATCTGTTAGATGTGGATGTGTCTAGTATGCATTATATTGTTTATGCATGCAGCAGGTGATCCCTAAAGATAGACGGTATATTTGAAGAAGGTCCAGAACGTTGGAATGGCGTCCTCTGTTGCTCAAAAGAGAGAATAAGGAAAGTCCTGCCTGGGACCAGAGCCATGTTTTGTGCTACTGCACGGCAGCGGCCAATCACAATGCTTTAGAAGCTGCAAGAACCTTATGATTTCTATGGTAATAGGGCGTCATTTTTTATTCTTTTTGTTGTAAGCCTTTTCCCAAATCATATGCATTTTTATAAAAACAAGTTATTTTAACTAGGAGTAAATTCTAATTATATATATAGAGAGATCTAAACAAAGTTCTGCTGTGGGGAACGGGGGCTGGGAATTAAAATAAATATAGGAAGAATATAGAAGAAGAGACAGCCAAAAATGAAATAAGAGAGACTAAGACAAGATAGAGAGATATGATAAGGTAGCAACACAACAGAGAGAAAACATGGTACTATCGAAACAGGGCGAGACAGTGGAGAGAGAGTGAGTTCGAGTAGAAGGGCAGGCATAGGCAGAGTCGAGAGAGAGAGATAATATAACAGGTCATGTCACGCTTGGTTGGTTGAGAGACGAGACGATGGCAGCAAGAAAGAACAAGGTATATAAATACCCACTGGGGATAATGGGAAGATGGGAGACAACCTGGTGGGGTGGAGACATCACAAGACAGGTAGAACAGATCAGGGTGTGTGACAGACGTAAATTATTGGCACAGACAACAACCCAAAGGTTAAAAGGTAAAGACAACATACATCACGCAAAAGCAGACCACAACTGTCAGTATCTTCTTTTGATGAAGAGATGAGATAAAACTGGTCCAGTTTTGAGTGTTTTTTGGAGGATGAGGGTGCATAGATATCTCAGATAGGGGAAGGAGGCCTACCAGAGGTTTTAAAAAAAAATAAACACAGTGGTTTTTGCGACGGTAACAGAGATGACAGTTTATTACAGATGAGTATTAGTAGTGCAATTGATGTGTCCTATAAGGTGCATCGTGTGAAATCTTGATTGGCACGAATAGTAAAGAACATCTAGCCCTCGAGAGCACCTTACTGCCGTCTATAAATTTGTTTCCGTAATCTAGCATGGGCAGGATGGTTCATTTCTAAATCAGGGTCCGTTTGGCAGCTGGGGTGAAAGAGGAGCGTTACCATAGAGGAAACCAAATTCTAGAATTAACTTAGCCTGCAGCTTTGATATTGTGCTGAGGAGAAGTTTTTTTATGACAATTTGAATGTGCATCAGATAAGATGTAACAAGGTAACAAGATCATTGTTGTTACAGCGATACAATCAAGGTAACATAAACACAAAGCCAGCGAGATTTAGTTAGAAAAAGAAATGGGAAGCCAAGTATCCGTGTAACCAGTATGAGACGAGTCCAGAGCGTGGGAACAAACAGACTGCCCACGGTTGGGTAAACAGCAAGTTCATAGTCACAAAGCACGCCGGAGTCATGCGGCAAATGGCATAAAACACAAGAAAAAAATATACTGGACTAGCCAAAGAGTCACTCGCCAATGAATAACTTGAAGAGAGTAGCTCTCTGAGTCCAGTCGGCTATAAAAGTCTGAGGATAAATAATAAATAGTAGGCTATACTAGTTAAAGATTGTTTCTGGGAGGAGAGCTCACATAAGTAGCTTCACAAGTTAATTAGCTACCTAAATTCCAATCGGTCCAAGTCTGCGGTGTGTGTGTTGTGTGTGTGTGTGGTGTGTGTTTGTGTGTGTGTGTGTGTGTGTGTGTGTGTGTGTGTGTGTGTAGTGTGTGTGGATGTGTGGTTGTGGTGTTGTGTGTGTGTGTGTGTGTGTGTGTGTGGTGTGTGTGGGTGTGTGCTGGAGGCGAGTGAAAGCTTGGGAGAGAGGGGGGAGTGTGGTGGGGGCGCTGTACCAGACAGGGAGAGAGGGGGGGTGTGGTGGGGGTACCTGTACCAGACAGGAGAGAGGGGGGAGTGTGGTGGCGGGTACCTGTACCAGACAGGGAGGAGGGGTGAGGGTGGTGGGTTACCATGTACCAGACAAGGGGGAGACAGGCCAGGGAGAGAGGGGAGTGGGGTGGGTTACCTGTACCAGAAGGGAGAGAGGGGTGAGGGTGGTGGGGTTGTACCAGACAGGGGGAGAGGCCAGGAGGAGGGGGGTGTGTGGGTTACTGTACCAGACAGGGAGAGACAGGCCAGGAGAGGAGGGGTGAGGGTGGTGGGGTACCTGTCACCAGACAGGAGAGAGGGGGAGGTGTGGTGGGGGTACCTGTACAGACAGGGAGAGAGGGGTGAGGGTGGTGGGGGTACCTGTACCAGACAGGGGAGACAGGCCAGGGAGAGAGGGGGGAGTGTGGTGGGTTACCTGTACCAGACAGGGGAGACAGGCAGGGAGAGAGGGGTGAGTGTGTCAGGGCACTGTACCAGAAGGGGGAGACGGCAGATGCGTAAACAGTCGGCGTGCTTTGGGGAGCAGGAGGCCAGATTGGGGAGCAGGAGGCTGAGTAGGAGAGGAGGCCAGATTGGGGAGCAGGAGGCTGAGTAGGAGAGGAGGCCAGATTGGGGAGCAGGAGGCTGAGTAGGAGAGGAGGCGTTCAATCTTACCCGACAGGTGCGTGGGAGAGCAGAGAAAAACGTCTGAAGCGAAAAGCTTGTTGAAAAACCGCGGTAAAATTGGCTCGAGTTTCGATATTAGCTAGACATTCGGGCCATCAGCCATCAATAATCGATCCCGAACGCTTTCCTGAGATATGGATATTCTACATGCCTTAACCTTAACCATGCAGAATTAATGACTCAAATTTTAACCTTTGAGTTATTTCTGTTTTAACCCTGTAACCAAGTGGAATTAACCCTTTAACCGTGCATAATTAATGACTACGTTTAAGTGTCAAAAACAGAAGCGTACATAATATGTTGAAATTCGAAGGGAAACTGTGAGATCTTCTTGATGTACGATTGATGACGTTTGGTCCATGTTGTGTCACATGATGTGTGTTACGTGTTGTATGTCACATGTTTTTTGCCACGTGTTGTATGTAACATGTTGTATGTCAAAGCAAGCAGCAAGCAATGCAGGTGTAGAAGCACGGTGGCTAGGAAAAACTCCCTAGAAAGGCAGGATCCTAGGAAGAAACCTAGAGAGGAACCAGGCTATGAGGGGTGTCCTCTTCTGGCTGTGCCGGGTGGAGATTATAACAGAACATGGCCAAGATGTGTTATATGTTATTTAGGGGGGTCAGTACAATAATGTTATATAACCAGCTGTCAGGAGCCATGCTGTCATTACGTCCTGGATTAACTGGGTCAGTGGTGTTCCAACCAGCTGTCATGGAGCCATGCTGTCATAACGTCCTGGATTAACTGGGTCAGTGGTGTTACAACCAGCTGTCATGGAGCCATGCTGTCATAACGTCCTGGATTAACTGGGTCAGTGGTGTTCCA
>NW_019948684.1:15326-22986 GCF_002910315.2 Salvelinus sp. IW2-2015
TGCGGGTCCAGTAGAAATGTTTATATGTTATTTAGCGGTCAGTAAGTAGAATTTATCTGTTATTTAGGGGGTCAGTACTAGAAAGTTATATGTTCTTTAAGGGGGTCAGTACTAGGAATGTTATATGTTATTTAGGGGGTCAGTACTAGAAGTTTTATAAATGTTATTTAGGGGGTAGTAACTAAGAATGTTATATGTTATTTAGGGGGTCAGTACTAGAATTGTTATATGTTATTTAAGGGGGGTCAGTACTAGAATGTTAATATGTTTATTTAAGGGGTCAGTACTAGAATGTTTATATGTTATGTTAAGGGGGTCAGTACTAGAATGTTATATGTTATTTATGGGGTCATAACTAAGAAATGTTAATATGTTATTTTAGGGGGTCAGTACTATGTATATGTTATTTAGGGGTCAGTACTAGAATGTTATATGTTATTTAGGGGTCAGTACTAGAATGTTATATGTTTTATTTAGGGGGTTCAGGTACTAGAATGTTATATGTATTTAGGGGGTCAGTACTAGAATGTTATATGTTTATTTTAGGGGTCCAGTACAAAATGTTATTATGTTATTTAGGGGGTCAGTACTAGAAATGTTATAGTTATTTAAGGGGGGTCAGTACTATAAAGAATTTATATGTTTATTTAGCGGGTCAGTACTAGATGTTATATGTTATTAGGGGTCAAGTAACTAGCATGTTATATGTTATTAAGGGGGTCAGTACTAGAATGTTATATGTTATTAGGGGGTCAGTTACAGAAGTTATATGTTATTTAGGGGTCAGTACTAGAATGTATATGTTATTTAAGGGGGTCGTAACTAGAATGTTATATGTTTATTTTAGGGGTCAGTACTCAGAATGTTATATGTTTTATTTTAGGGGGTCAGTACTAGAATGTTATCATGTTATTTAGGGGTCAAGTAACTAAATGTTATATGTATTTAGGGGGTGAGTACTAGAAGTATATGTATTTAGGGGGTCAGTAACTAGAATGTTTATATGTTATTTAGGGGGTCAGTACTAGAATGTTATATGTTATTTAAGGGGGGTGCAGTACTAGAATGTTTATATGTTATTTAGGGGGGTCAGTAACTAGAATGTTAATATGTTATTTAGGGGGTCAGTACTAGAAATGTTATATGTTATTTAGGGGGTCAGTACTAGAATGTTATATGTTTATTTAGGGGTCAGTACTAGAATGTTATATGTTATTAGGGGGTCAGTACTAGAATGTTATATGTTATTTAGGGAGTCAGTACTAGAATGTTATATGTTATTTAGGGGTCAGTACTTGAATGTTACATGTTCTTTAAGGGGGTCAGTACTAGAGATGTTTATATGTTAATTTAGGGGGTCAGTACTAGAATGTTATATGGTTATTTTAGGGGGTCAGTACTAGAATGTTATATGTAATTTAGGGCGGGTCATACTAGAATGTTTTATATGTTATTTGGGGGGGTCATACAGAATGTTATATGTTATTTTAGGGGGTCAGTACTAGAATGTTTATATGTTATTTAGGGGGTCAGACTAGAATGTTATATGTTATTTAGGGGGTCAGTACCTAGAAATGTTATTGTTATTTAGGGGGTCAGTCTAGAATGGTTATATGTTATTTAGGGGTCCAGTACTAGAATGTTATATGTTATTTAGGGGTCAGTACTAGAATGTTTATGTTATTTAGGGGGTCAGTACTAGAATGTTATATCGTTATTTAGGGGGTCGCTACACACTCAGAATTTTGTTATATGTTATTAGGGGTCAGTACTCAGCAATTTATAGTGGAATTGTTTATTTAGCGGGGTCCAGTACTAGAATGTTAATAATGTTAGTTTTATAGGGGCCCGCTCAGCTACACTCCAGAATTTATATGTTATTTAGCGGGTCAGTACTAGAATGTTATATGTTATTTAGGGGGTCAGTACTAGAATTTAATATGTTATATGTTATTAGGGGGTCAGTACTAGAATTTAATATGTTGTATGTTATTTAGGGGTCAGTACTAGAATTTAATATGTTGTATGTTATTTAGGGGGTCATACTAGAATTTAATATGTTGTATGTTATTTAGGGGGGTCAGTACTAGAATTTAATATGTTGTATGTTTATTAGGGGTCAGTACTAGAATTTAATAATGTTGTATGTTATTTAGGGGTCAGTACTAGAATTTAATATGTTGTATGTTATTTAGGGGTCAGTACTAGAATTAATATGTTGTATGTTATTTAGGGGGTCAGTACTAAGAATTTAATATGTTGTATGTTATTTAGGGGGTCAGTACTAGAATTTAATTTTTTGTATGTTATTTAGGGGGGTCAGTACTAGAATTTAATATGTTGTATGTTATTTAGGGGGTCAGTGCTAGAATTTAATATGTGTATGTTATTTAGGGGTCAGTACTATAATTTAATTGTTGTATGTTATTTAGGGGTCGTACTAGAATTTAATATGTTGTATGTTATTTAGGGGGTCAGTATGTGCTATGCTGACTGGGACGTTACCTTTCACTGTTGAGCCGTTAACATCAAACAGCTGCATCAGAAGATGGTCAATGGAGAGATAGGAACCATACCCAATGATATCAGCAAAGGTACCACACACACTTATAGAGACACACAACACACACACACACACACACACACCACACACACCACACACAACACACACACACACACACACCACACCCCACACACACACCTCACACACACACACACACACACACACACCACACACACACACACACACACCACACACACACACACCACACACACACACACACACACACAACACACACACACACACACAAACGCTACTCACCTCACATCGCCATGTCAGCAACAAACAATAGCTTGTGTTACCGTGGTGGTAATGAGTACAGGTCCTGTTGCTGTGGTGATAATGAGTACAGGTTCTGTTACCGTGGTGGTAATGAGTACAGGTCCTGTTGCCGTGGTGATAATGAGTACAGGTCCTATTACCATGGTGATAATGAATACAGGTCCTGTTACTGTGGTGAAAATGAGTACAGGTCCTTTACCATGGTGATAAAGAGTATAGGTTGTATTACAGTGTTGATAATGAGTACAGGTCCTGTTACCGTGGTGATAATGTGTACAGGTCCTTTTACCATGGTGATGAAAACAGGTTATGTTACCGTGGGTGAATAATGAGTACAGCTCAGACCCAATTCAATGAATCTCTTTCCCCTCTCCACCCCATCCTCTCCTCTCCACCCCATCCTCTCCTCTCCTCTCCACTCTCCTCTCCTCTCCTCTCCTCTCCTCTCCTCTCCTCTCCTCTCCTCTCCTCTCCTCTCCTCTCCTCTCCACCCATCCTCTCCTCTCCACCCCATCATCTCTCTCCTCTCCTCTCTCCTCTCCTCTCCTCTCCTCTCCTTCTCCTCTCCTCTCTCTCCTCTCCTCTCCACCCTCCCTCCTCTCCTCTCCTCTCCTCTCCTCTCCTCTCCTCTCCTCTCCTCTCCTCTCCTCTCCTCTCCTCTCCTCTCCTCTCTCTCCTCTCTCCCTCTCTCGTCTTTCCCCCTCTCTTCAGGTGCGGTAGGTTTCGTCCTGTCCCTGTTGGAACCAGAGCCTTCTAAACGGCCGACAATCAGATCAGCTATGGAGGAGAAATGGATCAATGAGGGCTACACCAGAAAACCTTTACACACACTCACACCACAGGAACAGGTAACACACACTGTCACACCAGGAACAGGTAACACACACTCACACACAGGAACAGGTAACACACACTGTCACACAGGAACAGGTAACCACACCTGTCACACAGGAACGGTAACACACACTCACAACAGGAACAGGTAAACACAACACTCACACACAGGAACAGGTAACACACACTCACACACCAGGAACAGGTAACACACACTCACACACAGGAACAGGTACACACCGTCAACCAGGAACAGGTAAACAACACTGTCACACAGGAACCGGTAACACACACTGTCACACAGGAACAGGTAACAAACACTGTCACACAGGAAACAGGGTAACACACACTGTCACACAGGAACAGGTAACACACACTACACACAGGAACAGGTAACACACACGTCACACAGGAACAGGTAACACAACACTGTCACACAGGAACAGGTAACACACAACTGTCACACAGGAAACAAGGTAACACACACTGTCACACAGGAACAGTAACACACACTGTCACACAGGAACAGGTAACACACACTGTCACACAGGAACAGGTAACACACACTTGTCACACAGGAACAGGTAACACACACTGTCACCCAGGAACAGTAACACACACTGTCACAACAGGAACAGGTAACACACACTCACACAACAGGAACAGGTAACACACACTGTCACACAGGAACAGGTAACACACACTGTCACAACAGGAACAGTAACAACACACTGTCACACAGGAACAGGTAACACACACTGTCACACAGGAACAGGTAACACCAACTGTCACACAGGAACAGGTAACACACACTGTCACACAGGAACAGGTAACACACACTGTCAACAGGAAACGTAACACACACTCACACACAGGAACAGGTAACACACACTGTCACACAGGAACAGGTAACACACACTCACACACAGGAACAGGTAACACAACACTGTCACACACCAAGAGACTTCTACACACAGAACAAGTAACAGACACTTGCACTTGCACGAGTCATTCCTAAGTTGAGTCAGTTTTGGAGGCGATCTCAGAGCTAACAGAGTCAGGCCAATAGCAGCCTCTAGTTTCCTCTCAAACAACCGTGAAACACACACACTTTGCTCACCACAGCATTTTTTGTCATCTCTTCAGGATCTGCCTCTAGGCACCCTTTCCAGATTTGAAAACCATCAACTGTGTGTGTGTGTGTGTGTGTGTGTGTGCGTGCGTGCGTGCGTGCGTGCGTGCGTGCGTGCGTGTGTGTGTGTGTGTGTGTGTGTGTGTGTACATGTGTAACGGATGTGAAATGGCTAGCTAGTTAGCGGGTATGCGCTAGTAGCGTTTCAATCAGTTACGTCACTTGCTCTGAAACCTAGAAGTAGTGTTGCCCCTTGCTCTGCAAGAGCCGCGGCTTTTGTGGAGCGATGGGTAACGACGCTTCGTGGGTGTCAGTTGTTGATGTGTGCAGAGGGTCCCTGGTTCGCGCCCGAGGTCGGGGCGAGGGGACGTACTAAAGTTATACTGTTACATGTGTCTGTGTGCGTTCTTTTGTGTGTCTCCGTCTCTGTCTCCAGGCTGCGTCCTGAGGATCTGAACCAATCGGTGCTGTCCTACATGACAGAGTCTCTGGGTTACAGTCTGAGTGATGTCACCACCATGCTGACCAATAACAGGCCTTCTGCCATCCTGGCCTCCTATCAGCTGCTGCTCAGCAAACTGACCCGCGGAGAGAAAGGGGCCAGAGGCATCAAGGTCTATAGTACACACACCCCAGCTAACATATAACGTTCTGAGAACCATATGTTTATTACGGCTTGGTGAGAGCGTGGTTATCCTATGGTTATTTAGCATACATCRTTCCCACAACGTTCTGGGAATAGTGCAAGATAGTAGCCTGGCCGTGGAACATTCTCACCACATTTAAGAAACTCCTTTGTTGTTGGTATTTCATTACGAAAACAGAACGTTTCATGATTGTTCAAACATGGTTAAATTTAATTTCAATTTGACATCGGGAACGTTCTCCAATATTTCAGAGATCGTTAAGAAACAACGTTCACTACTTCACCCTAACGTTTCCTACAGGTTTCCTCGTGGTTCTATGTAATGTCATGTTCTCAAATTGCTCTGCGAACATTAAGAAAACGTTCCATAAAAACCACTATAAAACGTTTGCAACATTCAGAGAACGTTCTAAGAATGTTATTTAAAAACATGTACATTCCGTTCTCGGCATCAGCAAAACTCTTTCAAAACTCTCACTTCTGTTCTCAGAAAAAAACCTTCAGTTTTACCGGTTAGGAAACGTTTCGCTTCATTCCCACAACCAATGTGAAACTAAAAACATACGCTCCTACAACTTCCAAGAAACCAAATGTGCTAGCTGGGACCTATACAGACACACACACGCACACACACACACACACACACACACAGCTCCAGTGTGTGTATTGTTTGTTGTGTGTGTGACAGAAGCTGGACACCAGTGAATGGAACCTGCCCAGGAAAACCACCTGGAGAGAGAAGAGCAACCCTGCAGCCAGGACACAGCAAGATGTAAATATAATACCATACTATACCATACTATATTATACCATACTCTCAGGTTTCTCGTGGTTCTATGTAATGTCATGTTCTCAAATTGCTCTGCGAACATTAAGAAAACGTTCCATAAAAACCACTATAAAACGTTTGCAACATTCAAGAGAGTTCTAAGAATGTTATTTAAAAACATGTACATTCCGTTCTCGGCATCAGCAAAACTCTTTCAAAACTCTCCTTCTGTTCTCAGAAAAACACTTCAGTTTTACCGGTTAGGAAACGTTTCGCTTCATTCCCACAACCAATGTGAAACTAAAAACATACGCTCCTACAACTTCCAAGAAACCAAATGTGCTAGCTGGGACTATACAGCACACACACACGCACACACACACAACACACACACACACAGCTCCAGTTGTGTGTATTGTTTGTTGTGTGTGTGACAGAAGCTGGACACCAGTGAATGGAACCTGCCCAGGAAAACCACTGGAGAGAGAAGAGCAACCCTGCAGCCAGGACACAGCAAGATGTAAATATAATACCATACTATACCTATATATTATACATACTGTTCCATACCATGATACTATCTACTGCTATACACCACTACACTACATACTATACATTACTTTATGAAGAGCAACCCTGCAGCCAGGACACAGCAAATGTAAATATAATACCATACTATACCATACTATATTATACCATACTATACCATCAGTGAATACTTTACTGCTATACACCACACTACACTACATACTATATTTTATAGAGCAACCCTGCAGCCAGGACACAGAAAGATGTAAATATAATACAGTACTTTACTATACTATACTATACTATTCCATACTAAGCTGTACTATACTATGCTATACCATGCCATAACTATACCGGGCATACTATACATACTACACTGTGCTGTACTAATACGTGGTATCCTATAACATGCTATAATGTACTATACTATACCATACTATATTATGCTATATTGTGCTATACTATACTGTACCATACTACACCATGCCATTCTATAGCATACATACTATCCTATACCATACTATACCATACTGTACCATGCTATAAATATTATGCTGTGCTATACTAAATAATACCGTACTATACTATAACCTAACGTGTATGCATGCTATACTGTACTATACTATGCCATACTATACTATACCATACTGTGGCTATACTATACTATACCATACCATACTATACTATAACCTAATGTACTATGCCGTGCTATACTGTACTATACTATAGCATACTATACTATACATACTGTGCTATACTATACCACACTACTATATACTATACTATTTGTCTATAAATCGCTACCATAGATATATAGCCATACTATACCGTACTATACTAATACCATACTATTCTATACCATACTATACTATACCATGCCATACTGGGATATACCATACTAATACCAGA
>NW_019948684.1:27601-29590 GCF_002910315.2 Salvelinus sp. IW2-2015
CTATCTTATGCTATACGGTGCTATACTATACTATACCATACTATGCTATGCTGTGCCATACTATACTATACTGTGATACACCATACTATACCATACTGTACTATGCCATGATGTACTATACCATACCGTGCTATACTACACAATGCTATACTATACCATACCGTGCTATACTACACAATGCTATACTATACCATACTGTGCTATACTATACCATACCATGATACTATCTACTGCTATACACCACACTACACTACACTACACATAATATATACTTTATAGAAGAGCAGCCCTGCAGCCAGGGCACTGCAAGAGGAAGGGTAAGTGTACCTATTAAGACTTCCATATTTGGATTGTAATTTTTTTATTTTTTTTTATTTTTATTATTACGTTTTTGACCGTTATGTGTAACTTCTCACTAGTGGCCAATTTCAAAGCTGCAAAAAAACGTTTGTGTTTTGTGACTACCGTCAGATAAAGACATTTTRATTTTTATTTTTGTGCTTTCTCAAAAAAGTGATCATACGTTATGTAAAATTAAGAGATTAATGTAATGATATGTGCACATGATAGCATATTTCATGAGCATTCATTAATATTTCTTGCCAAATGAAAATAAAAATAATGTTCACGCTAGCATGAATGTCACAGTCACACAGTAGAAACAAGACAATAGATTACAGGCATTCCGAGCTGACGTTTTAAATGCATTTTGTCTTATTTAACTGTTAAATTAACCTTGCATTGTTATATATAAAAATACAAGTAAAGTCAAAACTTTGCATGATTAATCTTTCATTTTATCTACACTTTTCTTACAAAAATTAGGAGAGTATGTTAGAACTAAATTTAGATTTTAAACTTGACTAAACTAAACCTGACTAAACTAAACCTGACTAAACTAAACGTGACTAAAGTAAACCTGACTAAACTAAACTTGACTCAACAAAACCTGACTCAACTTAGATTTTAAACTTGAGTAAACTAAACCTGACTAAACTTAGATTTTAAACTTGACTAAACTAAACGTGACTAAACTAAACGTGACTAAACTAAACCTGACTAAACTAAACTTGACTAAACTAAACCTGACTAAACTTAGATTTTAAACTTGACTAAACTAAACCTGACTAAACTTAGATTTTAAACTTGACTAAACTAAACCTGACTAAACTTAGATTTTGGTAGGGTTAATAAGTACAGTTACCCTGAATCAAATACCGCACTATGATACCATATACTACACTATAATACTATATACACCCATACACTTTATACTACACTATGATACTATATACTACCGTACACGATATATCGCACGATGATACCATATAATACTGTACACAATATACTACACTTTTAAACTATATACTACCATACACTATATACTGCAATGTGACACTATATAATACTGTACGATATATACTACACTATGATACCATATAATACACTGTAATACTATAAACTACTATACACTGTAAACCGCACTATGATACCATATAATACTGTACACTATATACTACACTATAATACTATATACTACCTCTACACTAATACTGCCACGTATGATACCATATAAACACTGTAACTATAAACTACTAATACACTGTAAACCGCACTATGATACCATATAACACTGTACACTATATACTACACTATAATACTATATAATACTGTACACTATATACTACAATATAATACTATATACTCCTGTACACTAAATACTACACTATAATACTATATACTCCATACACTATATACTGTACTATGATACCATATAACACTGTGTACTATATACTACACTATAATACTATTACTACCATACACTATAATACTATATACTACCATACACTATATACCACACCATGATACTATAACTACTGTACACTATATACTAAACTATGATACCATATACTACTACACACTATATAATACACTATGATACTATATACTACTACACACTATGTACACACTATAATACTACCAATTAAA
>NW_019948685.1:0-14262 GCF_002910315.2 Salvelinus sp. IW2-2015
GGTACAATTAGTTCATACATGGGGTATTACATGGTACAATTAGTTCATACATGGGGTATTACATGGTACAATTAGTTCATACATGGGGTATTACAAAGGTACAAAGAAAAAGTCCCTTGCGGATGAAACCGATATGCCGGCTTGGTAGACAAAGGAAAAAGAGGGCGTGGACAAAGGAAAAAGAGGGCGTGGACAAAGGAAAAAGAGGGCGTGGACAAAGGAAAAAGAGGGTGTGSACCGCTCAAGAGYGGGAAACTCATAGCTGATAACTACACTCATAGAAATTGCTAATACCTTACATGAACTACGGCTCAATCGAAAATAAATCACATTTACGAGTGTATGTCTTGTTGTCTCTCTCTGTGGTCGCCGGTCCATCTGCTGGAGAGTCAATCGACAAAGTCTCTGGTTGTGTTTGTAATGGATACGTTAGGCGTACCCATGGTTGTCGCATAGAATACTGTAGATGTTTCGGCGGTTGTCGGTATTCTTGTCCTTGGCTTCGTACATTTCTGTCTGCAGACTGGTAGCTTGACGGCCGAGGACTTCTTACTTCTGTAGTGAATCGATAGTCTCAGAGTTTAACCGTTTCCAGCCGCGTAGCCAATGCTCCACGCTGTATAGTCCTGTCCTTCGGTAGAGTTGTAGTGCCAACCATTTCAACTTGTAGCTGCCGCGTCATATTTTCTGGTCTTAAAAATTCAACCATTTGCAACCTTAGCTTACGTTTGCGTGGTCTGGTGTAAATTTAGTCAGGTGTGGGGTTTTATATACTTTTGAGAAAAGGGTGGTCCATGACGCCGACATAATGTCTACGCTCACGTGGCCATGGCCTCTGATTTGGTTAACTTTACATGAATATTTTCTTATTTAGAAGGTTAACATCACATTACATCTTTTCACAAATAGTTTCATGTTTAATCACATACATTTCACAATATGTAGATGTAACCCCCCTAATTAAGACGTGTACACAACCAAAGACACAGTAAAGAGTGTTTCCTGTCCTTCATGAGATCACCAAATAAAGCACACTCGTCATGACTGTCCCTTAAGTGTCCATGGACCACTCCCACATTCTCAAAAATAGAAATATTGTTTAATTATTCAAACTTTTGATTGTCCAAGGGTCTCTCCGTGTTCCACAGTTTACATTCTAATCTCGAACACTACAGGCCATAGGGGCACCGTATTTTATGACTGACCATAAAACAGCCAACTTCTCGCTCTCCCCCCTCTACGAGAAAGACCCACTGTATCCTGATCCTTCAGATCATCACAGGAGAGTTATGACAGTAGTGAAAAATGACGCAAAATGCCTTAGACTCTAGCCTGTTCAAGAACGTACAAGAAAATGTTGGTAATAGTGTTATTCAGTACAAATTCCTCCGCAACGTTCAATCAAATTGAACACACCCCTGTTCAATACCCTGACAGACAAGCTCTCCCCTGATTGGTCGCCACACACCTCCATCAAACCTAATCAACAGCAATAACCCCCAACTGTGAAGAGGCAGGTCTAAGTCCATAACTTGGACTGCTCTCAATAGCCTCTTTCCACACGCTACCAACCCAACAGACGTGTCTTGGACTGCTCTCAATAGTCTCTTTCCACACGCTACCAACCCAACAGACGTGTCTTGGACTGGGGCTCTCCATAAAGTCTCTTTCCACACGCTAATCCAACCCAACAGACGTGTCTTGGACTGTTCTCAATAGTCTTTCTTTCCAACACGAACGCTTAACCCAACCCAACAGACGTGTCTTGGACTGCTCTCAATAGTCTCTTTCCCACACGCCTACCAACCCAACAGACCTGTTCTTGGATGTTGCTCAAATAGCTCTCTTTCACACACGCTAGCCAACACCAACAGAATGTGGTCCTTAGGACTGTATCTCTAAATAGTCTGTTTACCCACGACGCTACCAAGCCGCAACATGATGTGTCGCTTTCCATGTGGAGGCCGCCCTCAGACGTTAGATAAAACCCTAAAAAAACTAAAAATATTATTCCTCCGTCACCAAATACATTTATTTGAAAGCACACCTGTATTATTGCAATGGAAAGCGGTTCAGTAAAAGGATCCTACGAAGAGGCAGATCTCTGCGAGCGGGTAGACAAACCATGGTGGTGCCAGAGGGACAGCTAGCTTCGCGTCCTCCTCCTTTGTACATTGAACTTCAATACAAAACCTAGGAGGACTCATTTGGTTTCACCCCTTCCATAGACTTACACAGTAAGCCATGAACAACCTGTCCGGAGGTGACGTCCTCTCAAACATAGATCAGCTCTTGGCAGCAATTAACTGACAATATTCCTGTTGACCCATACCATTCAAATGAATGAAGAGACGGAGAAATGTAATTTGTAAGTTTATCTGAAAGCATTAGGCTATGCAGCTAGCCCCTTAGCAACTGCAGTGCAAAATAAAAATGGTGGTGAAGTAGTTTGACTTTCAATCAGAGAGAAAGCTACAAATAGCTGACACATTTTTTAACAAATATATTTAATTCAAAAATGAAGAAGATTAGCATAGATAGATTGATATGTTCAATAGTGATGTTTGCTTGTGATCACTGTTGAGTTACTATAGCCGAATGCAGCTAGCGGGTTTTTAGCCTCACACTAGTATGTAGCTCCCTAACCTCAGAACCCGGCTTCAAACAGAAGGGATGCTATGTCTTAGCTTAGCTGGTTTAGCCTACTAGTTTAGGCCTACTCAGACACCTCGCCCGGGCTATCCAACAGAGAGGGATGCTATGTTAGCTAGCCTGGTTTTAGCCCTACTCAAGACCACTCCCGCTTCAAAACAGAAGAAGGGATGCTATGTTAGCTAGCTGGCTATCAACACTGGAAACTCCTTTCCAAGTCAAGGTAAGCTTCTTTGTTTTTTACTAAATTTATTGCACTGTAAAACGTTAGCCTGCATTGATTGTAGCAGGTTTTATAACGCGTTTGTGTTCTAATTAGCTATGTTGATTATGACATTACTTAGGGGCTAAATATGGTGACAAGGATGGTAGGGCCTGCTGTGTAGTAGTTTATGGTTTTTGACTTGGAAAGGTTTTTCTCCTGGGTCACATACAGCTGAATGTGTTGTGCACTGAAAGTCCACAAACGAAGGGTAAAAGGTGAGAAGAGGAGAGCGCGTAGATGGGAAGAAAGATTATACCATGAGCAAAGGGGTCATGCTGTCTTGTACGTGCTGCTATGAAAGTGAAACTGTGTGTGGGGTGATCCAGGGGGTGTGTTTATCCAGATGATTAATGTTTGAAAAAACCCGTTATCGAAAACGGGGAGTCAAAAAATAACCTGGAATTTGTTCCCAATAGAAAAGATGATTCTTTGTGCAAACTTTGATGCAGCGAAATGATTACACGCCTATTAATCGAGCAAGATGCAGCCAGAGTGTGTAACCAAAGACGTGTGGTAACAGTGACACCTGCAATGTGTCACCCAGTTCTTGTCAAACCTTTGAAATTAAATTGATGCACTGCGAATGAAAAAACACACTTCTTTTTTTTATTGCTAAATACTCTCCCTCTCACCTCGTGTTCTGACTGACACGTTGTGTTATACAGCCTCAACCTATCCCACAGCAATCCATAGTCAGCCCTTCCACTCCAGAAGAGCTTCATTTCTTGTAAGTACAGTACAGTGGGGAGAACAGAGTAAATTTTGATCACCTGCTGCGGACATGATCTTTGCAGGTTTTTCCTACTTACAAGCATGTAGTTATGGTCCTGCGGTAAGGTTTGTTATCGATAGGTAACAGCTCATTCTAACTGGTGCGATGAGACAGAAATTCTAAAACAAAATATCTACCAGAAAAATCAACATCCTTCAGATGTGACAGTGAATTTGAAGTAATTAATTTGTCAATTTTATATGCAATGAAATCAAAGTAAGTATTATGGAATAACACATCAGAAAAGCAGAACTTAATATTTGATGGGTACAGGAAAGCACGTTGATTTGGCAAATGTACCAGAGATCAAATACCCGAGGTGAATCCTTGTTGAGTTCTTGACCAGGTTTGCATCACACTTTTGCAGTCAGGGATTTTTTGGCCCATCTCCGCCTGCCATACAGACCTTCTCCAGGTATCCTTCATGGTTTTGGGGGGCTATGTCAGCTAGGGACAATATTGACGAGGACTTCCTCAGCTCCCTCCAAAGATTTTCTAATTGGGTTCAGGTCTGGAGACTGGCTATGGCCACTCCCAGGACCGCGGTTGAAAAGGATGCTTCTTACGGAGCCACTCCTTAGTTGCCCTGGGCCCTGTGTGTCTATGTCCGGGTGCGCTTTGTTCATGCTGGACTCCAGGACCCATGCAACGACCTATCTTCAAAGATGGCGTTACTTACATGAACGGGAAGGAAGGTTGTTTGGACCCCAATGATCATCTGCGATAAAATCAGCCGCCGATCCATCCTCCCCTCAAATACGGCTCGCGTCACGCGCCTCACTGGTCGCCCTTTGCAGAAAAGCCATCCCACCAACCAAGAAATGATGTTTCCACCTCCATTGCTTCACGGTTTTTGGGATGGGTCGATTTTTTGGGGTATGATACTCATTACCTTATCCCATTGCCTCCAAACACGACGAGTGGGAGAGGTTTAGACCAAAAAAGCCTATATTTTTGTCTGCATCCAAGTAACCACATGCACCTTTCGCTGCCCAGACCATGTCCGCTCCGCTCCTCGGATCATCCCAGAGGGATACCATTGGGCAGAACTTCAGGAAGGGCCTTGCGACATGCGGCTGGCTTGAGGCAGGGGAACTCTTCGCGTGTGCTGCGCATGGTACAATTTTTAATCCATGACAGGCGTTAGTGTGTTTACTATGGGTTTTCTTTGAGACCTGTGGTCCCAAAGCTCTCTCCAGGTCACTTCTGAGACCAGGGTTGCTTCAGTGGTACGCTTTCTGGTTGATCCCTCACCTTCCTCATGATCATTGATGCCACGAGGGTGAAGATCTTGCATGGAAGCACCAGCCAAGGGCGATTGACCTCATCTTAAACTTCTTGCATTTTCTAATAATTGCGCCAACAGTTGTTTTTGGCCTGTCTCCACACGCATAGCTGCTTTGCCCTAATTGTCCTGTAGTCCATTCCTAGCCTTGTGCAGATGGTCCTACCACATTTTAAATCACCTGATCGTTAATCCGTTAGGCACAGGCTCTCATTGGTACTTGGGCCATTGGTGGAGAGGGGTTTGAAGTCTGTTTGATTGCGTGTGTGGACAGGTGTCTTTTGGTACAGGTAACGAGTTCAACAGGTGCAGTTAAATACAGGTAATTGAGTGGAGAACAGGAGGGCTTCTTAAAGAAAAACGAACGGTCTGTGAGAGCGGAATTCTTACTGGTTGGTAGGTGATCAATACTTATGTCATGCAATAAATGCCAAATTAATTAAACTTAAAAATCAATCACAATGTGATTTTCTGGATTTTTGTTTTTAGATTGCCGTCTCTCACAGTTGAAGTGTAACTATGATAAAAATTACGACGCTCTACATGCTTTGTAAGTAGGAAAACCTGCAAAACTCGGAGTGTATCAAATATCTTGTTCTCCCCCACTGTGATGTACATGTTATCATGAATGTCCACTAGTGGCTAACACAGTTAAAAAAGTTCCATTTTTTATTCAGAATAAAAATGGTGAATTAATCAAAATGGTTGTTTTTCCAATCAGCAACCTGTGTTTCTCTGACATGGTTGGAATAATACTGATGGGAACATTATGAGGAAGTGAATGTTTGTTCATGTTAACAAACATTATCAGAACATCATCCCATTTTCATACATGCTTTTAGCTTGAAAGACTAGAACACAAATTAAAACTAAAATGGAAACCTAAACTACATTTCCTGAGATTCAAGGTTAGAATCAAGAAAATACACACAATATTCATCCAATTACAATGTACCATTTTTAAAATATACCAAAATCAATGTCAACATCCTAAAGGTGTTCTAGAACATGTATCCAATCTATGCAACATGTGTTGAATCAAAACAAAATACAATTTTAAAATTATTATCTGATTTTAGACAATCATGTCTGCCAGAGGATTTAAAAAAAAAACATGCCTATTCTTGATTAAGATTTCTTAAAAACAAGATGGAATTTAATGCGGCAATAAAACAGTCCAAACATAAGTCAGACACAGTGACTAGAGATGTCTAATTCTGTCATGTGATTTCAGGACCTCTGGGAAAATATGTCCTTTCTCACAATTACGGTTCGCTAACTAAAACTCGTTATCCACAGTGTGAGCTGTACTCCTCCCCAGTGATGGCGTGTTCCCTTTTCAAGGCTCCACTAACTCGAGGTAAAAACCTCCGTTTACAAGCACTGGGAACAACTGGGCCGTGATTTTTCTCACGCCGTGTGTCCTCATTCATGATCTTATAAAGTTTTACCTAAATTAGGTAAAATCTTTTTTCCACTGGGACCTGGGCAACAGTAAGTAATGTTGTGTGTCTCTCAATGCTCCTTAAAGGTTATTTAACAACCTGAAATGCAGAGAGGCCAGATGGGAAACATGAGTAAGAGCTTTCACTCCGAGTGTATTACTTTCGATTCTTATGTGTTCTAGTTCAGGTTGACTCCACCTTAAATGGGTAAAATCCTTTCCGCATAGGGAGCAAATGGTAAAGGTGTGTCTCCCCTGGTGTGTGTCCTCATCGATGGTAATTTTTGGTCCTGTGATCCATAAGGGGAAGGAGAAAGAGATGATCTGTGGTTCTCCAACAATGGGTCACAGGGGTAAGAGACTTTTTCTCCTGTGTGTATTCTATTATGTTTGTTCAGGCTCCCTAAGACTGCAGTAAACAGATCACTTTTCACTCAATTAGGGCGCAGTGGTGAAGTTCTCCCCTGTGGTGGTGTCCTCTCAATGGTGGAATTTTAGGTGTTTTCCTGAGTGGATCGTGGAAATCTCTTTCCACACTGGGAACATAGCGCTAAGTCTTTTCTTCAATGTTGGTTTCGCTTTCCAGTGCTCTTTTTACGGTATGCTAAATTGGGTAAAAAACTCTATTGTCAAGCAGCAGTGGGAGCAGGATGGCTAAGGTTTCTCACCTGTGTGGGTGTCCTCTCTATGTCCCTTCCAAGCTTATCTAAACAAACCGTAAGAGATTTCTTTTCAGGGTGGGGAAACAGTGGTAAGCGCTTCTCCTGTGTGTTTATTATGTTTGTGAGCTCCATTGGTGTTACAACCTGGGAGCACAGATGAGGGTTACTCTGGTGTGTGGTCCGCGTCATGTTTTTAGGTTCTGTGAATCGTGGAAATCTCTTTCCACACTGGGAGCAAGTGGAAAGGCTTTTTTCTCCGCTGTGTGTGCCAATCTCATGCTCTTTTAGGTTCCATGACAACTTGGAAACTCTTATTACACTGGGAGCAGTTGAAGTCCCGTCTCACTGGTTTGGGGGAGTCCTCTGGGTCTGGTTCTTGTGCTCTGGAAAGGGACTCTTACGTGCTGTCAGAGTGGAGAGTCTGGTCCCTCTCTCCTGGCGCAAAGAAGAGGAGTATTTGGTTAAGACCAAGAGAGACCCTGAAATAAACCTCCAATAGTGATTTACAACACCGTCCTTTCGTGAAGGTGTTTAGATACGTAGACTGAGATCCCGTCCAATTATAAAACCTGTACACTTTTGGTCCTTGGGAATGCCTTGATTAGGGTTTATATGAGCACGAACACACTACGTTATTTTGCCAGCCCATACTAACCCGGTGAAAATGGGGGCCTGTTGTGGAGAAGTTCATGTGATGGGGGTTTCCAACATGTTGAAGGCAAATCAATTGTCGCTACACATACCCGACGAATGTCAGCTCAACATGCCACAGCCAATGGGCGGTGTTAATCAAATAAATCCGTCCACTTTGTCCACAGCCACCAAGCAGAAATGTCATCTTTCAAACTCAGGATGCTCCCATTACATCGCTACCTACAGCCCTTGGCCAGGCAGGATTTCATAAACTAAATATCTACCAACTTGTTGCTCCAAGGTCAGTCCTACATACACCTCTGGAACCTCTACCATGTGTTGTATGTAACAAGGTAAACATATTGTACTCATTAGAATGTTATTACTGTGTAGATGTTAGGTATTCATAGAGAGACTGTTAGTGGAGAATATATAGTAGCTTTTGTTTTCATAAAATGTCGTCTCCCCTTCCTGCTATAATATGACACGCTAGTGTCTCAAATTGTGTGTGTGGTTGTTATCTAAGAACGGTTACAGAGTAAAGGGTTTTAAGATGGTACAGAAGCGTGTAACATGTAATTCACCAAGAGGATTCTTCATATATTATTCTACATAACCTGTGACTAAAGAGATGGGTGTGTCCAACATCAACGCTTGCATCCGGTATTGTATATGCAGTTACAACATGTTTACGAGGAAGGTTTGGACACACCTTACTGCATGTATGCTAGGCTTTCTTTACTTAACATGTTGGACCTATTTTCTAGGCAGAAGTAGACTAGGATGAGCCTGTCATGTCAGATGACGCTGGCCTCCTCAAGGTCACCATGAGCCTCTAACCGAAAGTGAGATGGTTTGGAAGAGATGAGGTTGGACTGTAGATGTGGAAGGAAAGCAGCTCAACCAAGTGCCAGGCGAGCACAGATGTGGGAACTCCCTTCAAGACATGTTGGAGGAATAGGCAGTTCCAGGTGAAGCTCTCGGTTATGAGAAGATTGATGCCAGAGTGTGGTCAAAGCTGTCATCAAAGGGCAATGTGGCTACTTTGAAATAAAATAGCAGTCGAGGTTGAATGCTGTTGAGAGAATGCCAGAGGTGTGCCAAAGCTGTCATCGAAGGCTAAAGATGTGGCGTTACTGTGTGAAGATAAATAGCCATATTCAGGTGAATGACTGGTTGTAGAGAGATAGGCCAAGAGTGGGTTAGTTGGTAAAGGCTTGTCATCAAAGGCAAGAGTTGGGTTGGTTACTTTGAATAGCATTCCAGGGATATCTGGTTGCAGAGAAATGCTCAGAGGTGTGCAAGTTGCTATCAATAGGCAAAAGTGTGCTACTTTGGAAGCAATCTCAATTGATATGTTATCATTTGGAGCACTAGAGTTTTCGGAGGTTGATCCGACAAATGATTCACCCATGATGTTATTTCAGAGTTTGTGATCTCTCGTCCTAGATGTATTACATGCGACAAGGGTAGAAAATAGTAAAAATATAAGAAAAAAACCCTTGTAATGAGTAAGGTGTGTTCCAAAACTTTATGACTGGAGGTACGCTGGTAGACACATACAGTTGAACAGATCAGGAAGTTTACATACACCTTAGGTTGTGAGTCATTAAGATCTCTAATTTTGTCAACCACTTCACAATATTCTTGTTAAACTATAGTTTTGGGCTAAGTCGGGTGTAGGACGATTCTAAAGCTTTGTGATGACACAAGTCCCATTTCCCGAAACAATTTACAGAGCATTATGTACGACTTAATGAATATCCACTGTATTTCCACAATTCCTAGGTGGGATAGAAGGTATTATCATACACTAATGCTATGACTGTGGCTTTAAAACAAAGTCTTGGTAAAGTTCCAGAACATTATGTCATGGCCTTTAGAAGCGTCCTGGATCAGGCTATTGACAATCATTTGAGTCCATTGTGTATGGTGTACCTGTGGATGTTATGTTCAAAGGCCTAATTCCTTCAAAACTCAGTGCCGTCTTTGCTTGACTCGATGGAAAATCAAAAGAAATCCAAGCCAAGACCTCAGAAGATATAAGTGTGTAGACTTCTCCAAGTCCTGGTTTCATCCTTGGAGCTAATTGTCCAATATGCCTGAAGGTACCTACGTTCATCTGATTATCAAACAAATTAGTACGCAGTATTAAACACCTGGGGACGTGATAGTGCAGCCGTCATGAGCCGCTCACCAAGGAAGGTCGTCCTAGAGATGAACGTAACTATTGGTGGCGGTAAAATGTTGACACAATGCTCAATCCAGAACAATATGCAAATAGGGACACTTTGTGAAAGATGCTAGGGGGATATACAGGTGGTCAAAAAGTATCTCAATCAACAAGTGTAATAACTGCAGTCTCTAAAGTATCGATCATAACCCTGAAAGGGCCGGCTCAGCAAAGGAAAGAAGCGCAGCTGACTCCAAAGTTACCGCCATGACTAAAGACCAGAACATATTCGGTTGCACAACTGCACCAGTGGGAAATCATACAGGACGCAACTTGTTTGGAGAATATGTCCCTTTTGTGTCTCTGTATGTATTATGTTATGAAAAAATAGAACTCGTTTGCATTGAAATGACCCATCATTATGTTTGGAGGTAAAAAAGAGGGAGGCTGTGCAATGTCGAAGGACAACCACCCATCACGACTGACGCAACAAGGGGTGAGCATTACTGTTGTGAGGGCGTGTCACTATGCTTGTCTGCAGTGTAGGTTGACTGGTGCTACCTTCACAAATAGATGGGCATCATGAGTGATGGAATTATTTGATGTGGAGTATAATATTGGAGGCAACATCTCTTGACATCTGTAAGATTCAGGTGAAGTATAAAGGTACGGTCCGCGTAAATGGTGTTCTTCCCAAATGTACTATGATCTCCCAAAGCATATCTCTCCAAAGTTGTGGCTAAATGGCTATAAGGGACAAGCATAAGTCAAAGGGTATTGTGGAGTGGTCCATCGCACAAATGGCCCCTGACCTCAAACAGTTGATCCCGCTCATAGTCTGTCTCTTTTTTCCCATCATAATATGTCCCATAGACATTTGGTGGGCAGACTGAAAATAAGCATGTTGTCGAAGCAGGAGGGAGGCCTAACAAACCTGACTCAGTTACACCAGCTTGTCACGGAAAGTGAATGGCCAAATTCACCGCATACTTATTGTGGGGAGCTTGTTGAGGCATCACCCGAACATCCGCGGATACTCTTAGATACCACAAGTTTAACAATTTTCAAAAGGCAACGCTAACCAAAATATAACTATTGACGTGTGATGTAACTTCTTGACCCACTGGGAAGTGATGGAAAGAATAACAGCTGAGAATAAATCATTCTCTCTACTATTTAATTCCTGACATTTCACATTCTTAAAATAAAGTGGTGATCCTAACTGCACCTAAGACAGGGAACTTTAACTAGGATTAAAATGTTAGGAATTGTGAAAGAAACTGAGTTTCAAAAATGTATTTGGGCTTAAGGTGGTATAAAATCTGTAAACCTTCGAGGTTCAACTGTCATACATTAACTCAGCAAAAAATGAGGAAGCGTCGCTTTTTTTTTCAGTGACTCTGTCGAACGATCAATTTTTTAAAATCAAATAATCTTTCACAGGATCTTCTGCGGTAGCTGATTGTAAGAAGGGGTTTAAACACTGTGTTCGCCAGTGAAGCGTTGTTGCGAATGAAGCCATACATTAATGACATGCACTGTGGAAACGGGTGTCATTATAATCATAAGACACAAACACTTGCAGGACGGTAGGCCAATTTAAGGGTCACAGCTATGAAGACTTAGAACACTAAAAGGGCCTTTCCAGCTGGGCAAAACCAAAAAGAAAGATGCCCAGGGTCCCCTGCTCATTCTGCGTGAACGTGCCTTAGGCATGCTGTGAACGGAAAGGCATAAAGAACTGCTAGGTGGTGGCTAGGGGCAATAAATTGTAATGTCCTTACTGTAAGCACGACCTAAGACATAGCGCTACGAGCGAGAGCAGGACGGACAGCTGATCATCAGCGCAGTGGTAGACCACGTGTAAACAACACCTGCACCAGATCGGTTTACATTCGAACATCATATCTGCGGGCAGGTACATGGGTGGCCAAAACAACTGCCTGAGTTAAACAACCAAAGGAACGCACATCCCTACATTTCAGTTTTGCACAGACCAGCCGCCAATAGGCTTGAGAGAGGGCCTGGGACTGAGGGGCTTTGGTAGGGCCTGGTATGGTAAAGGCAGAGGGTTCCTCACGCAAGACATGCCACCAGAAACATACGTCGCCTATGGGCAGAAAAAAAAAAAAAAAACAAACCCACCGTTGCTGGAGCCAATGGACAGGACTGGCAAAAAGTGCATCTTCAACTGAGACGAGGAGCGTCTCGCGCCTTTGTCTCAGCCAGGGGTGATGGTCCGTAGACTCTCTCGCGTTTATCATCGAAGCGAATGAGGCGTTTACACCGATGGTTGTATCTGGAGTCGGGGATCAAATTTTGGGAGGTGGTATGGGTCCGTCATGGTCATGGGGCGGTGGTGTCACAAGCATCATCCGAGCCCAATCTCAGTGCTGTGCGTTACAAGGGAAGTAACATCCTCTCGCCTCATAGTATTGTCCGCTATCCTGCAGGGCTCATACCTGACATGACCAGCTCCCAGCATGACAACTGCCACCAGCCATACGGCTCGTTCTAGTGTATGTGGACTCTATCCTGCAAGAAGGAAATGTCATATATGTGTTCCTGCATGTCCAGCAAAGACGGCCCGGATCTCAAAATCCCATTGTTAGCATGTCCTGGGACTATTTGTGTTTGGCTCGGAGGGTGAAGGGGCTAAGGGCCATTCGCCGCAGAAAAATGTCCCGGGCACTTGGCAGGGTGCCTCTGTTGGAAGAGTGTGAGGGTAACAAATCTCACAGCAAGAACTGAGTGCAAACTCTGGTGCTCGGTCCATAGAGGAGTGAGATGTCACCATGACCAGTATGCAACTAGCAATGCAGCTGGTTCCACACAGATACTGACTGTTTCCCTTTTGAATTTTTGTCAGACCCCCACCTTTTGTGTTCAGGGACACATTATTCCATTTCTGTTAGTCACATGTCCGTGGAACCTTGTTTCAAGTTTATTCTCAGTTATTTGAATCTTGTTATTTTATAAATATTTACACGGAACAATGTTAGCACAGCATTTTGCTGAAATTAAAACTCGAGCGAGAATACAAGTGGAGATGAGGAGCGTTCTATGTGGATGTTTCAGCTGCAGATTTACATTATCTATTGATCCATACAACGGCCACCGTAGGGTTGTATCCCTGGGAGAAATGTATACAACCAATCTATTATCATGATCCGGAATACGTCACGCAACAGGGAGTTAAGAGCCAATAGTCAAAACACAGTCTCTTTAATTAAGATTCTCTAAAAATGCAATGAATGATGAAATATGGAAAGATCGGGATAGGGGTTATGAATAATTATGAAGATGGGTTGATAATATGACAGGATGGTATTTGCATATGTATATTATACTCATGAATTGGTGTTTAGAGTGAGATAGTGACCAGGATGGGGATGTTGGATGAATGATATACCAGGATAGGGTTTGACGTCTATTAATCAGTTGCCAGTGATTGGGAGTTGAATAGAGATATGACCAGGATGGGTTGTTAATTATGACCAGAGAGATGGGGTGTGTTGATTAGAGACACCAGGATGAGGTTCGTATTTATCTAGTGAACCAGGTATTGTGGATGTTGTTAAACATGACCAGCAAGGAGATGACGGGTTCTTTGTTTATATATAACAGGATGGGTTGTTAATCATACCACAGGTATTGGTGTTTTGTGTTATAGAACAATGACCAGGATGGGGAGTTGGATGGAACATGACGCCAGGTGACCTTGGGTTGTTAATATATACCAGGATGTGATTGTAACATAGTTGACCAGTAGGGAGTGGGATTTGAGTGAATGATGAAGCCAGATGGAGCTGTGTTAACTTCACGGATACGCAGGGATGGGTTGTAATACGTACCGGATGGGTTTGCATAATATGACCAGCAATGGGTTGTTTAACTATGCGTAGAGGATGGGAGTTGTTGAAGTATGGACGCAAGAGACCTGGAGTTCTCTGATGATATGACTACCTGGAATGTGGTTGTCGATAAATGATTTGACAGGAGAGGAGACAATCTGAAATTCAGGGGTTTTTGTTTTAATATGGACCGGGAGAGTGGGTTGTTATGAGAATCAACACGTGCGCTATTGAGTGTGCTAGTTTTAATTTGACCAAAGGGAGTGGGGATTTAGTGTGAAAATAATGAACCAGGATGCGGGTTGATAATCATTGACGCAGGATGGGTTGATAATATGACCGAGTAGTATGGGTTGTTAACCTCTAGACCAGTTAGGATGGGTTGAATACTATGACCAAAGGATGTAAGAGGTAGAGACCTTACTGAAATAGTTGCTACCTAAGGAGGGAAGCAACGTCGTATCAGTTAGGAGGCGTGAGACATATCTATCAGTTAGGAGGGAGATCTATCAGTTAGGGAGG
>NW_019948685.1:16967-18087 GCF_002910315.2 Salvelinus sp. IW2-2015
AGGTTAAAGAGGTTAAAGAGGTTAAAGAGGCAGAACCAGGAGACAGGAGGGAGAAGGATTTAGCAGAAGGGAAAATTGATAGGATAGAAGACGAGAGAGTAGTGGGAGGGAGAGAAAGAAAGCGAAGATTGCGACAGCGGATTACCATCTGGGTAGGGACTGAGTGGTTAGGGATAGAGGAAAGGGAGACAGAAAAGGAATCTAAGTAGTGATCAGAGACCTGGAGGGGGGTTGCAGAGAGATTAGTAGGCCAACAGCCTCTAGTAAATATGAGGTCAAGCATATTGCCTGCCTTGTGAGTGGGAGGGGGATTGGGAAGGGGTGAGGTCAAAAGAGTCAAGGAGGGGGAAGAGAGAGTTGGAAAGAAATGAATCGAATGCAGACGTCGGGAGGTTGAAGTCGCTCAGGAAGAAGAGCGGTGAGACAATCGTCAGGAAATGAGCTCGTCAAGGTGTCAAGCTCATTGAGGAATTCTCAGAGGGCACCTGGTGGGTGAGAAATATTAAGCTTGAGTGGACAATGAGGAGATGGACAGGTGAGAGAGGGAGAAAATAGAAAATAGAAAATCTCCACTTAGGAGAAATGAGTAGCCCTGTGCCACCACCAGATGCTCTCTGACTCTGAGAGAAAACATAGATGAAGAGAGAGCAGCTGGAGTAGCAGTGTTCTCTGGGGTGATCCTTGTACATGTCTCTGTCAGGGCCAAAAAGCCAAGGAACTGAAGGGCAGCATAGGCTGAGATGAACTCGGGAGTTCTCGAGATGAACTCGGGAGTTCTTCCAGAGAATTGAATGTTAATTTCTCTACCATAAGCCGTCATCTTAGAGAATTTGGCAATACACTCAACCCGGCCTCACAAACCACAGACCACGTGTAACCACGCCAGCCCAGGGCATCCACACCAGGCTTCTTCACCTGCGGGATTGTCTGAGACCAGCCACCCAGACAGCTGATGAAACTGATGAGTAAGCCCTTTTGTAGGGGGAAAAACTCATAATGTTTGGCAGTTCCTGGCTCCCCAGTGGGTAGGCCTATGCCCTCCCAGGCCCACCCATGGCTGCGCCCCTGCCCAGTCATGTGAAATCCATAGATTAGCGCCTAATGAATTTATTTCAATTGA
>NW_019948685.1:32417-38985 GCF_002910315.2 Salvelinus sp. IW2-2015
AACTGGTTCATAATTCATCCCATGCAGATGTCCTGGTCATAATTCATTACCATGCAGATGTCCTGGTCATAATTCATCACCATGCAGATGTCCTGGTCATAATTCATCACCATGCAGATGTCCTGGTCCATATCATCACCATGCAGATGTCCTGGTCATAATTACTCCATCACCATGCAGATGTCCTGGTCATAATTCATACCATGCAGATGTCCTGGCCATAATTCATTACCCATGCAGATGTCCTGGTCATAATTCATCACCATGCAGATGTCCTTGGCCATAATTCATCACCAGCAGATGTCCTGGTCATAATTCATCACCATGCAGATGTCCTGGTCATAATTCATCACCATTGCAGATGTCCTGGTCATAATTCATCACCATGCAGATGTCCTGGCCATAATTCTTTACCATGCAGATGTCCTGGTCATAATTCATCACCATGCAGATGTCCTGGCCATAATTCATCACCATGCAGATGTCCTGGTCATAATTCATCACCATGCAGATGTCCTGGTCATAATTCAATCACCATGCAGATTTCCTGGTCATAATTCATCACCATGCAGATGTCCTGGCCATAATTCATTACCATGCAGATGTCCTGGTCATAATTCATCACCATGCAGATGTCCTGGTCATAATTCATCACCATGCAGATGTCCGTTCATAATTCATCACCATGCAGATGTCCTGGTCATAATTCATCACCATGCAGATGTCCTGGCCATAATTCATTACCATGCAGATGTCCTGGTCATAATCATCACCTGCAGATGTCCTGGTCATAATCATCACCACTGCAGATGTCCTGGTCATAATTCATCACCATGCAGATGTCCTGGCCATAATTTCATCACCATGCAGATGTCCTGGCCTCTATCACCATGCAGATGTCCTGGTCATAATTCATTACCATGCAGATGTCCTGGTCATAATCTCATCACCATGCAGATGTTCCATGTAGAATTGTTAATCCATGTAGAAAATTCCAAGGAACAGGCAGAATAAACTGAATCGAACGTCTGGATATCATAAAGAAGACGGATTTTTGGTTTGTAACCCATTTATTAAATGTGTTTCTCAACTCTCCAAATTGAACCCCGTTTCAAATGATCTACTCTTTGAAGATGAACTGTTCTGCTTCATTCTGTTTTGTTACATGTTTTATTGACCATAAAATAGGTGTCTTGACTATGATAAGGGGAAATAAGAGCGTCTTGTCTGCTAAATCGACACAACAAGGCTATGCCATTGAACAGCCATAGGCTTCTACAGGCAAACGCCACACTGCTGAGGTTAGTACCCTTTCTGAAGAGTGTGTTCTTACGATATAATATTAACCAGCTGATATTACAGTTAAAATAAATGAATGTTAAACGGCATTTCACAGAATATGAGGCGATTTAACAGTTATGATTTGTTATCTGTAATGGTTATGATTAATTTCTTCATCGTTGCTCACTGTTGGCATATACTGAACAAAAAATATTAACAAAACAATGCACCAATTTCAAAGATTTTACWGAGTCACAGTTCATATGAGGAAATCAGTCAATTGAAATAAATTCATTAGGCCCTAATCTATGGGTTTCACATGACTGGGCAGGGGCTCAGCCATGGGTGGGCCTGGGAGGGCATAGGCCCACCCACTCGAGAGCCAAGAACTGCTAAACATGATGAGTTTTTCCCCCTACAAAAGGGCTTACTCATCAGTTTCATCAGCTGTCTGGGTGGCTGGTCTCAGACAATCCCGCAGGTGAAGAAGCCTGATGTGGATGCCCTGGGCTGGCGTGGTTACACGTGGTCTGTGGTTTGTGAGGCCCGGTTGAGTGTGTTGCCAAATTCTCTAAGATGACGGCTTATGGTAGAGAAATTAACATTAAATTCTCTGGAAGAACTCCCGAGTTCATCTCGAGAACTCCCGAGTTCATCTCGAGAACTCCCGAGTTCATCTCGAGAACTCCCGAGTTCATCTCAGCCTATGCTGCCCTTCAGTTCCTTGGCTTTTTGGCCCTGACAGAGACATGGATCACCCCAGAGAACACTGTTACTCCAGCTGCTCTCTCTTCATCTGACTACGTTTTCTCTCAGAGTCCGAGAGTATCTGGTGGTCGCGGTGGTGGCACAGGGCTACTCATTTCTCCTAAGTGGAGATTTTCTATTTTCTCCCTCTCTCACCTGTCCATCTCCTCATTGTCCACTCAAGCTTAATATTTCTCACCCACCAGGTGCCCTCGGAGAATTCCTCAATGAGCTTGACACCTCAACGAGCTCATTTCCTGACGATTGTCTCACCGCTCTTCTTACTGAGCGACTTCAACCTCCCGACGTCTGCATTCGATTCATTTCTTTCAAACTCTCTCTTTCCCCTCCTTGACTCTTTTGACCTCATTCCTTCCCAATCCCCCTCCCACTCACAAGGCAGGCAATATGCTTGACCTCATATTTACCAGAGGCTGTTGGCCTACTAATCTCTCTGCAACCCCCCCCCCCCTCCAGGTTCTCTGATCACTACTTAGATTCCTTTTCTGTCTCCCTTTCCTCTATCCCTAACCACTCAGTCCTCTCCAGATGGTATCCGCTGTCGCAATCTTCGCTTTCTTTCTCTTCCCTCCCACTACTCTCGCTCTTCTATCCTATCAATTCCCTTCTGCTAAATCCTTCTCCCTCCTGTCTCCTGGTTCTGCCTTCTTAACCTTCTTTAACCTTCTTTCCTTCCTTTCCGCATCTTATGACTCACATATATTTGTTTCGATGTGTAGCATCTATATACTGGTGTGTGGTGTAGCATCTATATACTGGGTTGGTGGTGGTGTGTAGATCTATATACTGGGTTGGTGGTGGTGTGTAGATCTATATACTGGTGGTGGTGTGAGCTATTATGTGTGGTGGTGGTGTGTAGCACTATATACTGGGTGGTGGATGGTGGTGTGTAGCATCTATATACTGGGTGGTGGTGGTTGTGCATCTATATACTGGGTGGTGGTGTGTAGCATCTATATACTGGGTGGGTGGTGGTGTGTAGCATCTATATACTGGGTGGTGGTGTGGTTAGCATCTATATACTGGTGTGGTTGTAGTCATTATGGGTGGTGGTGTGTAGCACTATATACTGGGGTGGTGGTGGTGGTGTGTAGCAGCTATATACTGTGGTGGTGGTGGTGTGTAGCATCTATATACTGGGTGTGGGTGGTGTGTAGCATCTATATACTGGGTGGTGTGTGTAGCATCTATATAGGTGGTGGTGTGGTGTGTAGCATCTATATACTGGTGGTGGTGGTGGTGTAGCATCTATATACTGGGTGGTGGTGGTGGTGTGTAGCATCTATATACTGGGTGGTGGTGTGGGTAGCATCTATATACTGGGTGGTGGTGGTGTGTAGCATCTATATACTGGGTGGTGGTGTTAGCATCTATATACTGGGTGGTGGTGGTGGTGTGTTAGCATCTATATACTGGGGGTGGTGTGTTGTTAGCATCTATATACTGGGTGGTGGTGTGGGGGTGTAGCATCTATATACTGGGTGTGGTGGTGGTGTAGCATCATATACTGGGTGGTGGTGGTGTGTAGCATCTATATACTGGTGGGTGGTGGTGGTGTGTAGCATCTTATATCTGTGGTGGTGGTGGTGGTGTGTAGCATCTATATACTGGTGTAGTGGTGGTGTGTAGCATCTATATACTGGTTGGTGGTGTGGTGTGTAGCATCTATATACTGGGTGGTGTGTGTGGTGTGTAGCATCTATATACTGGGTGGTGTGGTGGTGTGTAGCATCTATATACTGGTTGGTGGTGGTGGTGTGTAGCATCTATATACTGGGTGGTGGTGGTGGTGTGTAGCATCTAATACTGGTGGTGGTGGTGTGTAGCATCTATATACGGGTGGTGGTGGTGTGTAGCATCTATATATGTGGGTGGTGGTGGTGTGTAGCATCTATTACTGGTGTGGTGTGGTGTGTAGCACTATATACTGGGTGGTGGTGGTGGTGGTGTGTAGCATCTATATACTGGGTGGTGGTTGTGTAGCATCTATATACTGGGTGGTGGTGGTGTGTAGCATCTATATACTGGTGGTGGTGGTGTTGTAGCATCTATATACTGGGTGTGTGGTGGTGTGTGTAGCATCTATATACTGGGTGGTGGTGGTGTGTGTAGCATCTATATACTGGGTGTGTGGGTGTGTAGCATCTATATACTGGGTGGTGTGGTGGTGTGTAGCATCTATATACTGGGTGGTGGTGGTGGTGTAGCATCTATATACTGGTGTGGTGGTGTGTGTGTAGCATCTATATACTGGGGTGGTGGTGGTGTGTAGCATCTATATACTGGGTGGTGGTGGTGGTGGTGTAGCATCTATATACTGGGTGGTGTGGTGTGGTGTAGCATCTATATACTGGTTGGTGGTGTGGGTGGTGTGTAGCATCTATATACGGGGTGGTGGTGTGTAGCATCTATATACTGGGTGGTGGTGTGTAGCATTATATACTGGGTGGTGGTGTGTAGCATCTAATACTGGTGTGGTGGTGGTGTGTAGCATCTAATACTGGTGTGGTGGTGGTGGTGTGTAGCATCTATATACTGGGTGGTGTGGTGGTGGTGTGTAGCATCTATATAACTGGTGGTGGGTGGTGTGTGTAGCATCTATATACTGGGTGGTGGTGTGGTGGTGTGTAGCAATATATACTGGTGGTGGTGGTGGTGGTGTAGCATCTATATACTGGGTGGTGGTGGTGGTGTGTAGCATCTATATACTGGGTGGTGGTGTGGAGCATCTAATACTGGGTGGTGTGTGTAGCATCTATATACTGTGGTGGTGGTGGTGGTGGTGTGTAGCATCTATATACTGGGTGGTGGTGGTGGTGTGTAGCTCTATATACTGGGTGGTGGTGGTGGTGGTGTGTTAGCATCTATATACTGGTGGTGGTGGTGGTGTTTGTAGCATCTATATACTGGGTGTGGTGGTGGTGTAGCATCTTATATACTGGGTGGTGGTGGTGGTGTGTAGCATCTATATACTGGTGTGGTGGTGGTGGTGTGTAGCATCTTATATATGGGTGGTGGTGTGTAGCATCTATATACTGGGTGGTGGTGTGGTGGTAGCATCTATATACTGTGGTGGTGGTGGTGGTGGTGTGTGAGCATCTATATACTGGGTGGTGTGGTGTTGTAGCATCTATATACTGGGTGGTGGTGGTGGTGTTGTAGCATCTATATACTGGGTGGTGTTGTGGATCGTTGTTATGTGCATCTATGATACTGGTGGTGTGGTGGTGTTAGCATCTATATACGGTGGTGTGGTGGTGTGTAGCATCTATATACTGGGTGGTGTGGTGTAGGATCTATATACTGGGTGGGGTGTGGTGTGTAGCATCTATATACTGGGTGGGGTGGTGGTGGTGTGTAGCACTATATACTGGGTGGTGGTGTGGTGGTGTGTAGCATCTATATACTGGGTGGTGGTGTAGCATCTATATACTGTGGTGGTGGTGGTGGTGTGTAGCATCTATATACTGGGGTGGTGTGGTGGTGTGTAGCATCTATATACTGGGTGGGTCGGTGTGGTGGTGTAGCATCTATATACTTGGTGTGGTGTGTGTGTAGCATCTATATACTGGGTGGTGGTGGTGGTGTGGAGCATCTATATACTGGTGGTGGTGGTTGGTGTGTAGCATCTATATACTGGGTTGGTGGTGGTGTGTAGCATCTATATACTGGTGGGTGGTGGGGGTGTGTAGCATCTATATACTGGGTGGTGGTGGTGGGGTGTGTTGTAGCATCTATATACTGGTGTGGTGTGTGGTGTGTAGCATCTATATACTGGGTGGTGGGTGTGTAGCATCTATATACTGGGGTGGTGGTGTAGCATCTATATACTGTGGTGTTGGTGTGTGTAGCATCTATATTACTGGGTGTGGTGGTTGGTGTGTAGCATCTATATACTGGGTGGTGGTGTGGTGTGTAGCATTATATACTGGGTGGTGGTGTGTGTAGCATCTATATACTGGGTGTGGTGGTGGTGTAGCATCTATATACTGGTGGTGGTGGTTAGCATCTATATACTGGGTGGTGGTGGGTGGTGGTAGCATCTATATACTGGGTGGTGGTGGTGTTGTAGCATCTATATACTGGGTGGTGGTGGTGGGGTGTGTAGCATCTAATATACTGGGTGTGTGGTGGTGTAGCATCTATATACTGGTGGTGGTGTGTGTAGCATCTATATACTGGTGTGGTGGTGGTGTGTAGCATCTATATACTGGTGGTGGGGTGGTGGTGTGTAGCATCTAGTATGCGGTGGTGGTGGTGTGTGTAGCATCTATATACCTGTTGGTGGTGTGGTGTGTAGCATTATATACTGGGTCGGTGGTTGGTGTGTAGCATCGTATATGTGGTGTGGTGGTGTTGTTAGCATTCCTATATAACTGGTGGTGTGGTGTGTGTGTAGCATCTATATACTGGGTGTGGTGGTGGTGTGTAGCCATTATATACTGGTGGGTGGTGTGTAGGGGATTCTATATACTGGTGGGTGGTGTGTAGCCATCTTAATTATTAAACCTGAATGTGG
>NW_019948686.1:0-425 GCF_002910315.2 Salvelinus sp. IW2-2015
CAGCAAGGACACAGACAGGTACAGTACAGCCTGTGTGTGTGTGTGCACTGCTGTCTCTTGTACACTAAGGACCTGGGGAAGAGTTGCAGGGGACAGAAGAGCAGGAGAATGGGCCTATTTGTAAGCTTGAAAAAATTGGTTTCATTTTTTTAAAAGTAGCTCTCATGTTAGAAAAGGTTGGAGACCCCTGGTTTAAATCCTAGGAGACCCCTGGTTTAAATCCTAGGAGACCCCTGGTTTAAATCCTAGGAGACCCCTGGTTTAAATCCTCAGAGACCCCTGGTTTAAATCCTAGGAGACCCCTGGTTTAGATACTCGGAGACCCCTGGTTTAGATACTCGGAGACCCCTGGTTTAAATCCTCGGAGACCCCTGGTTTAGATCCTCGGAGACCCCTGGTTTAGATCCTCGGAGACCCCTGGTTTA
>NW_019948686.1:6240-14256 GCF_002910315.2 Salvelinus sp. IW2-2015
ATCCTCGGAGACCCCTGGTTTAAATCCTCGGAGACCCCTGGTTTAGATCCTCGGAGACCCCTGGTTTAGATCCTCGGAGACCCCTGGTTTAGATTCATCTGGCCGTTCTCCAGACCAGAGACTTACACTGTCGTTCTGTTCTGCCACTTTCTCTCACACAAAGGACAGGGCCTTGCATTTAGATCAAGTTTGGCACATCAGGGCATCAGAGAGCATCACAGCTCAAACATCATATTACTAATGAACTAACGAGGTGACTTTCTGACTGGATCAAATGTGCTGAGCAGCTTCTGTCAGGGGGCCACAGCCTTTTAGAAGTGTGACATCTGACAGCCGTAGCCACTCTCTCCCCCCTCGTCCCTCCATCCCCCTCATCACTTTCTCCCCCTCATCACTCGCTCCCCCTCATCACTCTCTCCCCCTCATCACTCTCTCCCCCCTCATCCCTCCCGACCGGCGACGGCTACAAGATGTTTGCTTAATGATTACTGAGGTGTTTCTCTCTCATTAAAGGCCTACACACAGAAAGAAAAAAATAACATTTACCTCTTCAACTTCCTGTGCCCTCTCAGAGCCAAGAGAGCGGTTAGTTCCCCTAGCGGCCGTACCGAGAGCTCTGAAYCCTCTGKCAAAACAGCCCTCAGTGTATAAATGTTATCTGCACAGGAAAACTAATTAAATGGTGGACGTATGTTTCTGTGGTCCGTGTTTAGAGATGTGTGTTCATGATCCAGGGATCAGACTGAGGGTTGTTTTAAGGCCCAGGACAAACTGACCCTTCATGATCCAGGGATCAGACTGAGGTTTGTTTTAAGGCCCGGGACAAACTGACCCTTCATGATCCAGGGATCAGACTGAGGTTTCTGAGTTCATGATCCAGGGATCAGACTGATGGGTTGTTTTAAGGCCCGGGACAAACTGACCCTTCATGATCCAGGGATCAGACTGATGGGTTGTTTTAAGGCCCGGGACAAACTGACCCTTCATGATCCAGGGATCAGACTGAGGGTTGTTTTTATTCCCTATGTAGTGCACTACTTTAGACCAGAGCCCTATTCCCTATATAGAGCACAACTTTAGAGTCTACCTTCACTACAGGAACTGGACCTGGTGTCCTCCTGGAGTCTACCTTCACCACAGGAACTGGACCTGGTGTCCTCCTGGAGTCTACCTTCACGACAGGAAATGGACCTGGTTTCCTCCTGGAGTCTACCTTCACTGTGGATGGGTCTGAGGTCCTACAGCAGACTGCCTTAGTACTAGTGATGGGTCCTGAGGTCCTACAAGACAGACTGCCTTAGTAACCTAGTGATGGGGTTTGGAGTCCTACAGACAGACAGACTGCTAGTACCTAGTGATGGGGTTTGAGGTCCTACAGACAGACTGTCTTAGTACCTAGTGATGGGGTCCTGAGGTCCTACCGACAGCTGTCTTAGTACCTAGTGATGGGGTTTGAGGTCCCCACAGACAGACCAGACAGACTGCCTAGTACCTAGTGATGGGGTTGAGTCCTACAGACAGACAAGACTGTCTTAGTACCTAGTGATTGGGGTTTGAGGCCCTACAGACAGACAGACTGCCTTAGTACCTAGTGATGGGTCTGAGGTCCCTACCGACAGACTGTCTTAGTACCTTAGTGATGGGGTCTGAGGTCCTACAGACAGACTGCTTTAGTACCTAGTGATGTGGGGTTGAAGGTTCCTACAGAACAGACAGACTGCCTTAGTACCTAGTGATGGGTTTGAGGTCCTACATGACAGACAGATGCTGCCTTAGTACCTAGTGATGGGGTTTGAGGTTCCTACAGACAGATCAGACTGCTTAGTACCTTAGTGATGGGGTTTGAGGTCCTACAAGACAGACAGACTGCCTTAGTACCTAGTATGGGTTAGGTCTACATACATGACTCGCCTTAGTACCTAGGATGGGGTTCTGAGGTCCTACAGACAGACCTGTCCCCCTTAGTACCTAGTGCTGGGGGTTGAGGTCCCTACGGCAGACAGACAGACTGCCTTAGTCTAGTGATGGGTTTGCGGTCCTACAGACAGACCAGACTGCCTTAGTACCTAGTGATGGGGTTTGAGGTCCCTACAGACAGACAGACTGCCTTAGTACCTAGTGATGGGGTTTGAGGTCCTATCAGACAGACAGACTGCTTAGTACCTAGTGATGGGGGTTTGAGGCCCGAACCCTACAAAACAGACAGACTTTAAACAGGAAGAGATGGGCTGTGAGGGGGCTTCGTCTGTCTGTCTGTCTGTCTGTCTGTCTGTCTGTCTGTCTGTCTGTCTGTCTTCTTGTCTGTTGTCTGTCTGTCTGTCCTGTCTGTCTGTCTTGTGTCTGTGTGTGTGTGTGTGTGTGTGTGTGGTCCCGTCATCTCAAAAGAGCTAGAGGAAGGACTGACACAAACCCACGTTCCCGGTAGGCCGTCATTGTAAAAATAATTTGTCTTCACTGATTGCAGTTAAATAAAAGTAAATAAAATAGAGGTTCCTGGGTCTTCCTGTCTGGCCCACAGAGGGTCTACAATCAGGTGGCCAGTTTATTAAGGTACACCTCCCTGTTCACGACAATGGTTTTCTCCTACAGACGGTGTCTGGGGTTTTCCGAGACTAATGAGACAAATCAAACACATCCAGCCATCGCAGTCCTGTGAAGAGAGTCGGCTGCTTTTACAAGCAGCTAACGGGATCTAATAAATTACCAATTACCCAAAGAATTCAGGCTGTTCTGGAAGGAATCAAAGGGTGTCTGACCCCAGGTACTAATGGATGTACCTATAACTGCCACCTGAGTGTGTAATACACTAGAGTGGCTGATATACGACCTGCATAGCTTCTAGAAGGTGACGATAACGGCAGCCATCTTGGTCAGCGATACATTCAAAAACCAGTCTCTATAAATCTAGGAATCTCTCCTCTCTCACCTTGAAGTTAGGAGGACACGAGGGTCTTTCCAGCAGGTATTCTGCAAGGACGACTGGCTCTCCTTCAAACAGCCAGCCGTCCCATGTAGAGTGGGTTGGTCAACAGGCCCAGGAATGAGCTCTACGAGTAGAGTGTTGAGACCAGACCTCCAGACGGACAAGCTCACTCTGCATGGGACTGTCCCCTGGGCTAGGACATCTGAATCCAGGCCCTTAATGACAAACAGAGATAAACCAGTTACATACTGTAAACATCACAACTATACAGCTCCCTGGCCTAGGGGGGTATCCACTGAGTTAAGGCCTCCACTATCACCTGTAACATGGAGTTCTTCTGTCCCACTGAGTTAAGGTCTCCCTATAACCTGTAAACATGGAGGTCCTCTGTCCCACTGAGTTCAGGCCTCCACTATACAGCCTGTAAAATGGGAGGTCTCTGCTCCCACTGAGTTAAGCGCTCACTAACACCTGTAAACATGGAGGTCCTCTGTCCCCACTGAGTTAAGGCCTCCACTATACACCTGTAACATGGAGGTCTCTGTCCACGAGTTTAAGGCCTCCACTAACACACCTGTAACATGGACGGTCTCTGTCCCACTGAGATAAGGCCTCCACTATATCACCTGTAACATGGAGTCTCTGTCCACTGAGTTAGGCTCACTACACACCTGTAAATGGAGGTCTCTGTCCCACTGAGTTAGGCCTCCACATACACCTGTAACATGGAGGTCCTCTGTCCCACTGAGATAAGGCCTCCACTATACATCTGTAACATGGAGGTCTCTGGTCCCACTGAGTTCAGGCCTGCGCACTATATCACCTGTAACATGGGAGGTCTCTGTCCACTGAAGTTAAAGGCCTCCCCTATACACCTGTAACATGGAGGTCTCTGTCCACTGAGGTAAGGCCCACTACACACCTGTAACATGGAGGTCTCTGTCCCACTGAGTTGAAGGCCTCCACGTATACACCTGTAACTGGAGGTCCTCTGTCCCACTGAGTTAAGGCCTCCACTATTACATGGAGGTCTCTGTCCACTGAGTTAGGCCTCCACTACACACCTGTACTGGAGGTCTCTGTCCCACTGAGATAAGGCCTCCACTATACACCTGTTAACGATGGAGGTCTCTGTCCACGAGTTACGGCCTCCACTATACACCTGTACATGGAGGTCTCTGTCCCACTGAAGTTAAGGCCTCCACTATACACCTGTAAAATGGAGGTCCTGTCCCCCGGTTATAGGCCTCCACTATACACCTGTAACATGAGGTCTCTGTCCCACTGAGTTAAGGGCCTCCACTATCCACCTGAACATGGAGGTCTCTGTCCCAACTGAGTTTAAAGGCCTCCACTATACACCTGTAACATGAGGTCCTTGTCCCACTGAGTTAAAGGCTCCACTATACACTGTAACATGGAGGTCTCTGTCCCACTGAGTTAAGGCCTCCCTATACACCTGTAACATGGAGGTTCTTGTCCCACTGAGTTAAGGCTGCCACTATACACTGGTAACATGAGTCTCTGTCCCACTGAGTTAAGGCCTCCACTATAACACTGTAAACATGGAGGTCCTGTCCACTGAGTTAAGGCCTCCACTATACACTGTAACATGGAGGTCTCTGTCCCACTGATTAAGGCCTCCCACTCCAACATGGAGGTCTCTGTCCACTGAGATCATGGCCTCCCTATACACTGTAACATGGAGGTCTCTGTCCCACTGAAGTTTAAGGCCTCCACTATACACCTGTAACATGGAGGTCCTCTTCCCACTGAGTAAGGCCTCCACTATACACTTAACATGGAGGTCCTCTGTCCCCACTGAGTTATAGGCCTCTCACTACACACCTGTAACATGGAGGTCTCTGTCCCACTGAGGTAAGGCCCTCCACTAACACATGTAACATGGAGGTCTCTGTCCAACTGAGTTAAGGCTCCACTATATCACGTGTAAACATGGAGGTCCTCTGTCCCACTGATTTAGGCCTCCCTATACACCTGTAACATGGAGGTCCTGTCCCACTGAGTTAAGGCCTCCACTATACACCTGTAACATGGAGGTCCTCTGTCCACTGAGATAAGCCTGCCATATACATCCTGTAACATGGCGGTTCTGTCCCATGATGATAAGGCCTCCCATGACACTTCAAACATGGAGGTCCCTGTCCATCTGAGTTTAAGGTCTCCCCTATACACCTGTAACATGGAGTCTCTGTCCCAGCTGAGTCTAAGGCCTCCCACTATCCACTTAACAATGGGAGGTCTCTGTCCACTGATTAAGGCACTCCACTATACACCTGTAACATGGATCCTTCTGTTCCCACTGAGACTAAGCCCCACTATACACCTGTAAAACTGGAGGTCTCTGTCCCACTGAGTTAAGGCCTCCACTATACATCTTGGTAACCAGACCATGAACAATCACCATACACCAAACTGCAACCACGCTAACTTGACACCACGGAGGCCCGCCAACGGGCAGTACGCAGAAACACAACGGAAATAAAACAATTTAATTATGCAGATGTAAACAACAGATCAATCAACAGGCATCGGGTAGGCACAATGGCATGCTACCGCATCAGCATCACACCACCGCAAACCACACGCCACCAACACACACGGAACGCACGCACACGCACACCACACACAAGCCCAAACACACACACGTACCAACACACAGGACCGGCGCAACGCACGCACACGCACACACACACTACAGACAAATCAACAACAAACACATACACACCAAACCACTAACCCACCAGCCGACTCCACACACACTGTGAATCAGGACCAAGAGCGGCAGATACAAATCTGTCGGCCTTCCGCTAGGGGTCATGGGGTCATGTTAACCATCAAAACCATGTCTCTGTCTACTCTGATGCCTTCAGAACATAGAGGAAATATGCATTTACAGGATAGAACATTCCATGGCGGCCATGTTTTAGCTCCCCATAGCATAACACAGGGAATATTTCAACAATGACAATGTAGCTGAATGTTCTATGTAGCTGTTGCTGCTGAAACACCACACTCTACTGAAACTAAGAACTAACACTTCCTGTAGTGAAGGTAGACCCAGGAGGACCTGTAGTGAAGGTAGACTCCAGGAGGACCTGTAGTGGAGGTAGACTCCAGGAGGACCTGTGGTGAAGGTGGATCCCGGAGGACTGTAGTGGAATGGTAGACTCCAGGAGGACCTGTGGTGAAGGTTGGACTCCAGAGTACTGTAGTGAAGGTAGACCTCCAGGAGGACCTGTGGTGAAGGTTAGCCTCCAGGAGGAACACTGTAGTGAAGGTAGACTCCAGGAGGACGCTGTGGTGAAGGTAGACTCCAGGAGGACCTGTAGTGGAGGAGACTCCAGAGGAAAAACCAGGTCTCAGTCCTTAGTGGCAGGTATACTCCAAGGATGACCTGTAGTGGCGGTAGACTCCAGGAGACCTGTAGTGAAGGTAGCCTCCAGGAGGAAACCAGGTCCAAGTTTCGCTTAGTGAGGTAGACCTCCAGGAGGACGTGTAGTGGAGGTAGACTCCAGGAGGACCTGTATGGGAGGTAGACTCCAGGAGGAAACCAGGTCCAGTTCCTAGTAAGGAGGAGACTCCAGGCAACGTGTAAGTGGAGTAGAGCTCCAAGGAGGAACGTGTAGTGAAGGTGGATTCCAGGAGGACCTGTAGTGAATGTGTAGACTCGCAGGAGGACCTGTAGTGAAGGTAGACTCCAGGAGGACTGTAGTGAAGGTAGAACTCCCAGGAGGACTGTAATTGGATGTGGACTCCAAGGAGGACATGTAGTGGAGGTGCTCCAGGAAGGATCCTGTAAGTGGGAGTAGATCTCAGGAGACCGTAGTGAAGGTAGAGCTCCACCCGGAGGACCTGTAGGTGGAGGTAGACTCCCAGGAGGACCTGTAGTGGAATAACTCCAGGAGGAACCTGCAGTGGAGGTAGACTCCAGGAGGACATGCAGTGGAGGTTGGACTCCAGGAGGAACTGTAGTGATGTCAGACTCCAGAGGACCTGTAGTGAAGGTAGACTCCAGAGGACCTGTAGTGGAGGTAGACTCCAGGAGGACCTGTAGTGGAGTAGACTCAGGAGGAACCTGCTGGAGGTAGAACTCCAGGAGGACCTGCAGTGAAGGTGGACTCCAGGAGGAACCTGTAGTGGAGGTAGACTCAAGGAGGACCTGCAAGTGAAAGGTGGACTCCAGGAGGACTGTAGTGGACGGTAGACCTCCGGAGGGCACCAGGTTCAGTTCCTGTTCCGTGAGGTAAGATCTCCAGGAGGACTGTAGTGGAGGTGACTCAGGAGGACCAAGGTCCGTTCCTGTGGTGAAGGTGGAACTCCAGGAGGACCTGTAGTGGAGGTAGACTCCAGGAGGCACCGATGTCCAGTTCCTGTAGTGAAGGGTGGGATTCGCAGAGGGTCCCAGTCCAGTTCCTGTAGTCGAAGGTGGAACTCCAAGGAAGGTACCAGGTCAGTTCCCGTAGTGAAGGTTGGATTCCAGGAGGTGCCAGGTCCAGTTCCAGTAGTGAAGGTGGGACTTCCAGGAGGACTGTAGTGAAGGTAGACTTCCAGGAGGGTTCCAGGTCCAGTTCCTGTAGTTAAGGTAGACTCAGGAGGAAACCAGGTCAGTTCCTGTGGTGAAAGGTAGACTCCAGGAGGGCATCAGGTCCCAGTTTCCCTGTAGTGACAGGTAGACCCCGGAGGCGCCAGGTCCAGTTCCCTGGTGGGGAAGGTAGATCTCCAGGAGGAAACCAGGTCATTCCTGTCGGAAGGTAGACTCCAGGATGATACAGGTCCAGTTCCTTAAGTGAAGGTAGACTCCAGGAGGGTCCCCAGTCCAGTTCCGGTAAGTGAAGGTGATCCAGGAGGATAATCCCAGGTTTCCAGTTTCCAGTAGTGAAGGTGGATTTCATGAGGACTTGTAGTTACGGTAGACTCAGGAGGGTTCCAGTCACGTTCTGTAGTTAAGGTAGACTCCAAGGAGGGAAACCAGTCCCGTTCCTGTGGTGAAAGGTAGACTCAAGGACGGGAACCAGGTCCAGTTCCTGTAGTGAAGTACTCCCAGGAGGGCGCCAGGTCCAGTTCCTGTG
>NW_019948687.1:0-14255 GCF_002910315.2 Salvelinus sp. IW2-2015
ACTTATTACACTCTTCTGTGAGGTTAGGGGGGAAATGGTACCGTCTTTTAAAATCAAAACATGCCGAAACCCCTCCATATGGAACTCTGACGAACACACAGACGAGAGAGAGACGAGACGAGAGAGAAGAGGATGAGGTAGAGAGAGAGAGCAAGAGAGAGAGAGAGCAGAGAGACGAGAGAGAGACGAGAGAGAGAGAGAGAGAGAGAGACGAACATACACAGAGAGAGAGAGAGACATTACATGAACAAACAAGGAGGGAGACCCCCTGAGTTGGGATATCTCAACATGAAGAACGATTTGGTTAAGGACATTACGTCGCATGAATGTCATAAGTAAACCATCTCAGAGAGGAATTACTGAGTGACGATAGCTTTCTAGTGGTGGATGGATGGAACAAGTGTTTGATGTTTTGGTTTGAAGTTGATGTCTTTGGTGATCAGCGAGCATCCAACAAGTTGCTCCCACATTACATACACCAGTGTAACAGCCATCTGTTCATAGACGCACCATTTGATGACCAACATTGGCATAATATGTCTGCGAGGCTGGGTTGGACGGATGACAGGGATGTTGCTGGGTTGACGGGATGACAGGGATCCGGGGTGTTGAACGGATGACAGGATTGTGCTGGTTGGACGGATGACAGGCCATGCTGGTTGGTTGGACGGGAGACAGGGATGCTGGTTGGTGGACGGGATGACAGGGATGGTGCTGGCTTTGACGATGACAGGTGTGCGGTTCTGGTTCGGACGGGATAAGGGATGCTGGTGGTGACGGGTGACAGGTTGCTGGCTTGGGTTGGACCGGATGACAGGGATGCTGGTTGGTTGGAGAATGTTGCAGTTGACATGTTTTTACATTTGATCATTTAGCAGACGTTCTTATCCCAGAGCGACACCACAGTGGCTGAGTTGCATCCATTTTCATACTTTCTTCGTAGCGGAGATTCGTGATATAGTTGATTCAGTTGCATTTTTACGGTCCATCATTTAGTTTATCATCCTTCAGTGTTAAAGGCCCTGTGCTGTCAAGAACCTGATTTTTACTGTGTCCATCCTATATCATTTCACACTATGAGGTTCAACATACTGTGAAATTGTGGAAAAATGAGATAATGCCTTTGAGTGTACAGGACTGCGTCTGTTTTGGTGGATGGTAGTTTGGCCTGCCTGGTGATATTCTTGGTGAGAACAGTCTGTTTTGGTGGATAGGATTTGCGCCATGCCTGGTGATGATTCTGGTTGGAGGAAACCGTCTGTTTAGTGGCGATGGAGTTTGGGCCTGCCTGGTCGATATTCTTGGATGAGAAAACCGTCGTTTCTGGTGATGGAGTTTGGCTTGCCTGGTATATCTGTTGAGAAACACGTCTTGTTGGTGCGGATGGAGTTGGGGCCTGCCTGTATATCTCTGGTTGAGAACCGTCTGTTTTGGTGGGAGGATTTTGCCTGCCGCCTGGTGATATCTGTTAACCGTCTGTGTGATGAGCCCGTAAACTTGTGAAACGTCGTTTGGTGGATGGAGTTTGGGCCTGGCCTGTGGATATTCTTGTTGAGAAACACAGTCTGTTTTGGGATGGCATTTGGGCCTGCCTGATTCATTTTTGGTGAGAAACAGCTTTTGGTGGGATGGAGTTGGGCCTGCTGGTGATATTCTTGGTTGAGAAACAGTCTGGTGGTGGGATGGAGTTTGGCCTGGGCCTGGTGATATTCTTGGTTGAGAAACAGTCTGTTTTTGGTGGGATGAGTTTGGGCCTGCTGGTGATATTCTTGGTTGAGAAACGTCTGTTTGTGGGATGGAGTTTGGGCCTGCCTGGTGATATTCTTGGTTGAGAAACAGCGTCTGTTTTGGGATGGAGTGGCCTGCCTGTGATATTCTTGGTTGAGAACGTCTGTTTTGTGGGATGGAGTTTGGGCCGCCTGTGATATCTTGGTGGAAACAGTCTTTTGGTGGATGAGTTGGCCTGCCGTGATTTCTTGGTTGAGAAATTGTTATTTTCTAAGAAGCAATTGTTGTTCTTTTTGACAATTTTCATTGAAAAACATTCACAGTAAGGTACTTAATTATTACCCAGAAATGATTGATATGAGATAAAAATGGACCTTTGAAAGTAGTCAACTAACAAACATAGTTGATAGAGATGATATCTGATAGAATATATTAACTCTTTATCATGTACAGGATAGAGATGATATCTGATAGAGATGATGATAACTATTTATATGTACAGGATAGAGACTGCATGAATAATCTTTATATGTACAGGGATAGAGATGATATCTGATAGAGATGATGATGAACTCTTTAATTACAGGGATAGAGATGATATCTGATAAGATTATGATAACTCTTTATATGTACAGGGATAGAGATATAAATGATGTAATCATATGTACAGGATAGAGAGATCTGATAAGAGATGATGAATAGATTTATATTACAGATAGAGATGAGATCTTAGAGTATGGAATAACCTTATATATGTACAGGGATAGAGATATTCTGATAGAGATGATAATAACTCTTTATATGTACAGATAAGATGATTTGATAGAGATGATGATATCTCATTACAGGGATAGAGATGATGAATAACTCTTTATATGTACAGGATAGAGAGATATCTGATAGAGATGATGATTAACTCTTATATGTACAGGATAGAGATGATATCAAAGAGATGATGATTAACTCTACATGTACAGGGATAGAATGATATACTGATAGAGATGATGATTAATCTTTACATGTACAGGATAAGATGATATCTGAAAGAGATGATGATAACTCTTTATAGTACAGGGATAGAGATGATATCTGATAGAGATGATGATTAACTCTTATATTGATACAGGGATAGAGATGATGAATAACTCTTTATATGTACAAGAGGATAGAGATGATATCTTTAGAGATGATGATTTACCTCTTTACATGTACAGGGATAGAGATGGTATCTTGATAGAGATGATGATAAACTCTTTATATGTACGGGATAGAGATGATATTTTGATAGAATGGTGAATAACTCTTATATGACAGGGATAGAGATATATTTTGATAGAGATGATGAATAACTCTTTATATGTACAGGGATAGAGATGATATCTGATAGAGATGATGATTAACTCTAAATGTACAGTGAATGCAACAATGTGTTGGTTAGTGTTAATTAATGTTCAACTGTTTACAAAAAATGATCCCCTATTCCCTACAGAGCCCTGTGAGCCCTGGTCAAAAGTAGTGCGCTATATAGGGAACAGGGAGCCATTTTTTTTCTTTGTTTTTACACCCTCTAGCTTTTGAATGAAATATCTTCAGGGTTGGACCCAGCTGACCCAGGTGCAGAAGAGGCCAACAGGACATGTACACCGCTTTWTGAGGTTCCGAAACGTTGTGTTGGCTGACAGTAGCTCTATCTTCTTCCTCCATCTCGCCAGGTCGGAGACTCACAACATCAAGACGAAGGCCAGATGCTCAACCAACAATGCAATAATAAAGCCACCAKAAACAGCTTTCTTCTTCGCTGCATCTCTGATACTGAGAGGGGAAACAGAACCTGTCCACCTACAGCTGAGTAAACTATTTCAATCTCATATGAATACAGACATGATTTTTGAGATGGGAAAGGCYAGAAAATGTGGTCGTGATAGAGATGGACAAACATGGTAACGTTTGAATGGCAGACTTCCTTTTGTTGTTTCACTATAGCGTTTGAAGTCCGGCGAGAGGGAGACCAGAGTGAAATCACTTTCTAGGGCTGATAACATCTCCAGAGCGAGATTCACAGAGGACTGAGCCTCTCTTCGACAACATTCTGTGGGCTACCAACTGCTAAATGAAACGTGCAGTGGAATACTGGCGCCTTGTCTTTGCGGAGGATCTCACATTGTCTCCTTGAGCCAGCTGTGTGGTAGTTCTCAGCAATAAGATAAGCTCAGGGCCCGTTTCCTCCGCTGCCTATAAATATGGCCTAATCACCCGGCAGTGTGACTGCGGAGGCAGATGTTGTGATGGCRCTCCGCTCCGCTGCAGTCACTCTGTGATCGGTTTGCATGTTTACTCAGTTTGCATTCATCTGTGCTACGTCCATTCCCCAATTGTAACCAGTCGCCAGCCTAGAGTCTGCTGGCGGTTTACAAAGCGGGGCCTCTTCAAGCATGTGGAAACCATGCTCTTTGGCCTTTGTGTATTTCGTGACTGCACACAAGCAAATAAAAACAAGTGAGGATGTATGCAGAGATGATGATTGAACACTCTAAAATGTGTACAACAGTCGATGATGCAACAATTGTGTATAGGTTTAGTCGTCTATTGATTGTTCTTCAAACACTGTTTAACAAAATAAAATGATCCCATCTATTTCCCTACATAGAAGTCTCTATGGTGAGACACCTGGTCAAAAAGTAAGTAAGCGCTATAATGGGAAAAGAGAGCCAATTTTATGATTAATCTCTGACAACCTCGTCTCACACTAGCTTTTGAATGAAATATTTCAGGTTGGACCCAGCTGACCCAGGTGCTTCAGAAGAGGGGCAGGACCAGGTTAGCGACTATGTCTACATAAATTGGGCGCGGTAAACGCTATTTAGAAGGTTCCGAAACGTTGTGTTGTGCTGACAGTAGCTTATCTTCTTTCCTCATCTGCCAGGACTGGGTCTGGACAATCTAACCGGTCAATCGAAGCTGCTCATTTCCTTCATGGGTTTTTTCTTGTATATTTTTACAATTGTCTCTACAATCGTAGAATCGAGAAGAGAGAACCTTCAAGACTATCAACTCCACTAAGTTGGACAATAACACTTCACAATTATGCAATCCAAGCAGGAGTAATCCCGACAAAGTATATAGTGTATAGACTACCAATATGATCAACAACATATGAGTTTCGCTATACGCCAGCTGCATCTTCTTGAATTTGGATGTGACTGATGCAGAGTGTGGGAAACAAGAACTGTATGCTCAACTACAGCTTGAGTCGCAGTGCCCTTATTTGAGCAATACTCGAGCATAGAATGCCTGTTGCACTGAGATTATTTCAGAGATAGGGAAAGGCTAGAAAATGTGGTCGTGATAGAGATGGACAAACATGGTAACGTTTGTGTGGATGGGCTTCCTTTTTTTTTGTTTCACTATAGCGTTTGAAAGTCGCGCGGCGAGAGGGAGACCAGAGTGAAATAGTAGCTACTAATTGTCTCAATTTCGGCACTTTCTAGGCTGATAACATGCTCCAGAGCGAGATTCACAGAGGACTGAGCTCTACTCTCTCGACCACATTCCTGTGGATACACGCTAACTGACTGAAATGGAATACTCGCCAAGTGAATTACCTGCGCGAGGCTCTCCTGTCTTTGCAGGAGCGACTCACAATCTGTCATCCTTTGAGATCAGCTGTGTGGTCAGTTCGCTCAGCAATAAGGTAGAAGCTCAGGGCCCGTTTTCCCGCCGCTGCCTATAATACTGGCCTAACTCACCCGGCAGTGTGGTGACTGCGGAGGCAATGTGTGATTGTCGATCCTTTGCGCGGGTCACGTCATGCGAGTCCCCCGCTGTGGCGACTTATCGTTCGAGTTGTACTCGGGATCGGTGCATGTTTGATGCAGGCGATCTACCATGGCTGGCTTACGTCCATTCCCCAATTGTAACCAGTCGCCAGCCTAGAGTCTGCTGGCGTTTACAAAGCGGGGCCTCTTCAAGCATGTGGAAAACCATGCTCTTTGGCCTTTGTGTATTTCGTGACTGCACACAAGCAAATAAAAACAAGTGAGGATGTATGCATTGAGCTGTACACAGAGGAGAGAACTGGGCACTGGATCTAAAACAGAGGAGAGAGGGAGGGAGAGACAATACAAGGAGAGGAACATAACATTATACTTTGATCTGCTAAATTACTGTCGGAAAATAACCTGGCAGACAACTGGGCTTCTTACGTTTTACAGCATTACCCCACATTTTCCACCATTAAACTGACAAATCCTCTCACAACCAAAACAATAATACAAAACGTCTTAACAGAAATGCAACAGGTGTATTCCTGTAACGTGCATATGTTTGGGAAATGACACAACCATCCACCCATTCAAATACTCCACACCTCTTTAAGAGAACTCTCACAGAATCATCCAACAGAAGACCCAAAAATGACATTACTGAAAACACTGAAGTAGCCTGAAAATACATTTACATCTTCCTGGAGTCAAAGCAGAGCATATATTTAAAAAGAACAAATGACATAGTATGAACCATTATAAAACCTTTATATTTTTTATCCGGATGTCGTGCTGTAACTCTTGAACTGTTACAGTGATTGAGGCTGTCCTAATATGGATACCAAAGAAGTGTCATTTTTATCTTGCGAAAGACTTTGTGTGTCCTATGACACATTACTACCTGCACCTTGGTGATGCCTTTAATTACAGCTAGAGCAGGCAGAACAATAGAGCCTGGACTAGAGTGGGATGCTGTCACCTTTAAATTACAGCTAGACGGGAGCAGAAACAATAGAGCCTAGGCCTGAGTGGATGCTGTCACCTTGAATAATTACAGCTAGAGGAACAGAAACAATAGAGGCCTGACTGGTGGAGTGATTCTGTCACCTTTTAATTACAGCTAGAGGACAGAACAATAGAGCCCTGGACTGAGTGGATGCCTGTCACTTTAATTACAGCTAGAGGAGCAGAACAATAGAGCCTGGACTTGCGTGGATGCTGTCACCTTAATTACTAGCTAGAGGAGCAGAAATAGAGCTGGTACTGAGTGATGCTGTACCTTTAATACAGCTAGAGGAGCAGACAATAGAGCCTGGACTGAGTGGAATGCTGTTCAACCTTTAATTTCAGCTTAGAGGAGACAGAACAATACGACGCCTGGACTGAGTTGATGCTGTCACTTTAAATTACAGCTAGAGGAGACAGAAACATAGAGCCTGGACTGCGTGGATGCTGTCAGTTTAATTACCAGCTAGAGGACAGAACAATAGACGCCTGGGGACTGAGTGGAATGCTGTCCACCCATTTAATTACAGCTAGAGGACGCTAGACCCTCAATAGAGCCTGGACTGACAGTAGGATGGTGAGACTTGTTCAATCCACTTTTAATTACAGCTGAGGAGCAGTAAGTAGAATGCCTAGTGGCTAGGCTCAGTAGTGGATAGTGCGTGTATCACGTCGTCTTGGAATTCTTAATATAACTTCACAGAAGTGTCTTTAATTACAGCTAGACGGAGCACGAACAATAGAGCCTGGACTGAGTGGATGCTGTCACCTTTAAATGCAACAGGCTAAGAAGGAGCGAGAAAAGCATAAAGAGCACTGGGACCTGAGTGGAATGCTGCTCCAACTTTAATTACAGCATACGAGAGCAGAACCAATAAGTGAAAACCTAGACTTGCACTGGCCTATTCGCTGTGACTGATTCTTTACACTTCACAGCTGGAGAAGAGAATGCAGACACATAACGACATGTAGAGGAAGTCATGGACTTGATGGAATGCTCGCCATCTAACCCCAGGACTCTAAACTAAGTAGACGCGAGACGGGATGTAGAGGAATCACATAAGAAGATGCCCTGGCTGTACGTGGGACCGAGACACACAGGACAAATTTCCACCTGTTTTGAAGTCCGTCTGTGCGGATGCAGTGTATAATTCTTGGCAACACACGGGACCTGAGTGGATGAGCACGTTGCTCTCTTTGACATATGCTTAGGGGAGGTCTCTGAGAACTAGTTGAAGAGGCCTGGGCTTTGTGTTGGGCATGCTGCCATTCATCCCGACCTCTCTATAGTGAATAGGCTAGCTGAGTGTGTCATGAACAATAGAGCGTCAGGGAGTCTTCATGAAAGCTAGGATTGGACTTGTGCTTGAGAACTGCTGTGTTTTATAACTTTGTGAGCAGCTTAGGAGGAGTGTGACGACGATTACATATAGAGCTTGTGGCTGTAACATTTTCTGAGGGCTTGTATCGGCTTCTAGATCAACTCAAACTATTATTCATTGGCTCAGAAGCCAGACGAGTGAGTGAAGCACGTAGAACGGTACTTCGCAGATTCTTCGATTCGTGCGTCAGCTATGGGGCACAGTGCTGTGTTCACCTCGAGCCTTGATGATTTTTTGTAGTGAACACTGCTAGAGGGATACTTGGCTGTTGTTAAGCCTGGAACACATTGCTTGATGTGAAGTGAGTAGGTGTGTTCATTAGCTTGTCACAACACTTTTTGACCGCGAGTGAGTAGGTACAGAATAAGCATATTAGTGATAGATTGAGTATCTGTGTGTGAGTGTCGTTTCTTAGATTGTTACGTTTTTGTCTGACATCATCTCTGCAGGCCTCCCCGGAGGTGTTCGTGAGATTATCAGCTAGAAAGGAGCAGTGGACAAATGGGCCACTTATAGAGATGCGCACCCGTGGACTCGAGCTGTAATTGAGAGCCCGATGGTAACCAGACGATGTATAATGTGTAGATCGGTGTACAGATCGGGGAAATGTATTTTCATCGCACAGCCGCTCATGTGGACTGAGTGTGAAATGATTGTTAAAACTCTGTAGTCAGCCTTCGTTGAAGTTAACAAGCTAGGAGGATGATGCAAAAGAAGGTCTCAGTGCTGCTAGTGGACTCTGACGTTGGCCTGAACGCTTGCTGTCCAGGTTTCAAATAGATCTACAATGTAGTAGCAAGGCAAGTGAGTACTCAGATTAGTGAAAGAATCCGTTTCTGGTGGACTTTGTAGTGGATGGATGTTCAACACTTAAATTTAAGCTAGCAGAAAGAAGTGTCATCATGAGATAGAATCTACCTCAGCACTTACGCCTGGGGGCGTGGATGAACGTAAGGGACAGACCGCCATGAGGAGCAGCTAGTTATCGAACAAGCGGAGAGCAAAGGCATCTTGCTCAACATCTCACGCGTCTTTACTCATGTTGACATGCAGCTACGACGCAGTGGTCCCGACACACACACGGACGCAGTGGATACTATGAGATAGAGCCTCGAATGCGGTGGCAGAGAGAGCATTGTACGAGCACATACGGCTCGCTCAACAGCTTTTCTGGAAAAGGCAAGGAGAGTCATCATGGTTGTTAGCTAAGTATAGTTTGGATCATATCGCACTCGGAGAGATCTATTAGACATGTGCTCTAAGACGTTCGTGCGTTACAAGCGGGACGAGAGAGGAGTAGAGAACACAGATGTTCTGACAGCGGCAGGGTGTGCCCTCAAGCAGCTGCATGATGGTGACACTGTCTCAGTGTGATAATGAGTGTATGTGTCGGCAGACCGCACTCGGTTTGTGTTTTTGAGGAGTAGTGAACTGGATAATCATAGGTTAATCAACATCGGCAGTCAACAGATCATCGTCACCGCCAGCAACGGAACCCAAGTGTTCGCCGCACGTAGGAACGTGGACTCGTGTTCATTTTAATGTTTACACTTATTTTAACAGTAGGGGGCTGAAACGAATAGTGCGTCGAATTCTGCACTAAACTGCGAAACTCTGGCCACAGATGGCTAAGAGCAGTGTAGACCAAGCACAGGCACACAGGAAAACACAGAGCTCGTACAACAATGTGAGTACACACAAACCTCAGCTGCGAAGTCAATTGTGCACACCATGTTAGAATCATATCAGAATAGTCTTATTACTATCCAGTTGTGTGCAAAAGGCATGAGGAGGTAGGCCAATAAATAGGTCTCCATTCAGGAAGCGTACTAATTACAATTTCAGTCTAGATTTATCACTGGATGTGCTAAATGAGCAGATCGATTCGATGTTGCAATGTTGACGCATACTTCGGGTGTGCAAAAGAGCAGAAAGTATATAAATAAAACAGTATGGGGGTGAGGTAGGTAGATTGTCGGTGGGCTTGTTCTCTATCCAGATCGGAACTATGTAATCAGCTGCAGGCGATCGGTTTAGCTTCTTCAGATAGCAGAATGTTTAAAGTTGGTGAGGGAAATAAAGGTCTCCAACTTCAAGCGATTTTTTGTCATCTCGTTCCAGTCCCTGGCAGCAGAGAACTGGAAGGAAAGCTGGCCAAATGAGGTTTGGCTTTGGGATGATTCAGTGAGATATACCTGCTGGAAGTGTGTCTGGATGGGTGTTGTTATCCCGTGAGCCAGTGAACTGAGATTAAGGCGGAGCTTTTAACCTAGCATCAGACTTATAGCATGACCTGGGCCAGTGGGTCTGCGCGACGGAATATGTAGCCGAGGACTCAGCCGCCGATCTAGCGTTGCGTGGTTGGTGGTATCATTCTCACGGTGAATCTTGGATCTAAACAAACATGGATTCGCGCATCTCTCGTATAGACTGCATCTAGTTTGCTGTAGTAGAGTATAGAAGCTATTTTGTAGATGAAGTCTCGCGAAGTCGAGGATCGGTAGGTCTCTCTCTCTATAGGTACAGTTCTAGCTAGGGTAAGTTGGCGGCGTGAGTGAAGGAGCTTTGTTGCGAAATGAAAGCCCGATCTCTTAGCATTTGATTTTTGAAGTTTTTCGGAGATGTAACATATTGAGTCTGGAAATGTGCGAGTTCTCTCTACCAGTCTATCTACTCGTCTCCAGACCCTATCGTCTCGGATTATAGAGTCGACATATTAGTTTTAGGTGGGAAATCGCAGAGTACGCACAGCGGTGGTTGATGACAGTTCCTAGAAGCGGGACAGGGGTCGCGGATAAAGCGAAGACGATCTTTGAAAGTGTGTAGGCTATCTTTAGGTTTTACTAGTGTTTTTTAAGGACCAACATATGGAACAAGCGACCATGCCGCGATAGCGCGCCAGATGACTGTTGGACTAATGTAGCAGACATCTCCGCACAGGCGTCGTTGAAGCACGGTGATACGAACCTATTCATGCCTATACAAGTAGATCAAACGAGAAAGAGCCATGGGAAAGAGTAAATGAAGAGAGATGGGTTGTGCATGCGCTCACGCTTGGTTGTGACATCTAGTCAGATGAGTCATTCGCAGCGAGGCAGATCGTGTGGAGATTTTGGTAGTGTATTCACTTTGATGCAAAGAAAAGTTAGGAGGACTCACCGAGGATGATTATGATACTATTCGTGTGTGACTCTTCACGATAGAGTGATCACGTGTGCCTCAGTACTCGGTATCGGACACCAGGGCGCATGACGCAGATTGATGGTAGAACGCACGCAGGCACGACGCAGAGATCAGTAAGAGATGTGAAGAGAGAGAAGAGAGAGACCAGGCTGATGAGAGAGATCTGGCGATTAAGAAGAAGATAGAGAGAGAGAGAGAGAGCAGAGTGGGAGTATGGAAAGAGAAGAGAGGAAGAGAATCGAGAGCTATTGAGGGCCAGGTCGAGAGAGGGAAGAGAGAGGAGAGAGAAGAGCTCGAGCTAGCTCTCTTGGTGAGTCGGGGTTTCCTCTCTGTGTTTCGGATTTGGTCGGTTCTTGACATGTGATATTGAATCGGTTTAGTATGTGCCCCCTTGGGGCGCGTGGAGGATGTGACCACGACTCGCCGTGCATCTCATGCCGCGCAGAGGTGGCTATATCGGTGGGATTGCGCAAAAGCTGTGTTTTATACTCACTAATGACCATCTTCTCGCCGCTTTCAGAAGACATTTAGACTAGGGGTGTAGGCTTAGTGAGCGTACCATCTGCTGTCTCTGTCCCTCTTGTCCCCCCTTTTTCAGACAAGATTAGGGGCTACTAGGAGCGTGTGATCTGAGGTCACTTTGAGCGACGACCCCAGCGGCACAGCTCTTCCTCACTATGAATAGGGTATTCCAGACGAGGTACGAAAGAGGGTTGAACACGGCTGGGTAAATAAGGGTCGCACAAACAATGGCCGCGCGCGCACTACGCGTTATATTAGAAAAGACACGCACGGGTCGAGATGTTGTAGGGCGGAGCCTACATGCGTGGATGTAGTGTTGCAACCCCTGGGCCATCAGATCCTGCGGGACCACTGCCGGTCCTAGAGACTAGGAGGTTGGATGGAGGTAAGCGCCGTCTTTTACGTGCGCAGACACGTCAGTCGCACCTTCGTCGCCGCAGCCCTTGCAAGTTGGGAGCAAGGCCGTGTGGAGAGCATCACTCAGTCGCAGGCTCGTGATTGTTTCTGCTCGCTGCGACGGATGTAAGTGTAAAGGGACGCGTCAGAGTCCAGGCTCTATTGTTCTGCTCCTGCTTGCTGTAATTTAAAGGTGACAGCATCCACTCAAGTCCAGGCTCTATTGTTCTGCTCTCTAGCTGTAATTAAAGGTGACAGCATCCACTCAGTTCCAGGCTCTATTGTTCGCTCCTCTAGCTGTAATTAAAGGTGACAGCATCCCTCAGTCCAGGCTCTATCTGTTCTGCTCCTCTAGCTGTAATTAAAAGGTGACAGCATCCACTCAGTCCAGGCTCTATTGTTCTGGCTCCTCTAGCTGTAATTAAAGGTGACGCGAATCCACTCAGTCCAGGCTCTATTGTTCTGCTCCTCTAGCTGTAATTAAAGGTGACAGCACCACTCAGTCCAGGTCTATGTTCTGCTCTTAGCTGTAATTAAAAGGTGACAGCATCCACTCAGCCAGGCTCTATTGTTCTGCTCTCTAGCTATAATTAAAGGTGACAGGAATCCACTCAGTCAGGCTCTATTGTTCTGCTCCTCTAGCTTAATTAAGGGTGACAGCATCCACTCAGTCCAGGTCTATTGTTCTGCCCTCTAGCTGTAATTAAAGTGACAGATCCATCAGTCCAGGCCTTATTTGTTTCTGCTCCTCTGCTGTACATTAAAGGTGACAGCATCCCTCAGTCAGGTCTATTGTTCTGCTCTCTAGCTGTAATAAAGGTGACAGCATCCACTCAGTGTCGCAGGCTCTATTGTTCTGCTCCTCTAGCTGTAATTAAAGGTGACAGCATCCACTCAGTCCAGGCTCTATTGTTCTGTCCTCTAGCTGTAATTAAAGGTGACAGCATCACTCAGTCCAGGCTCTATTGTTTCTGCTCTAGCTGTAATTAAAGGTGACAGCATCCACTCAGTCCAGGCTCTATTGTTCTGCTCCTCTAGCTGTAATTAAAGTGACAGCATCCACTCAGTCCAGGCTCTATTGGTTCTGCTCTCTAGCTGTAGATTAAAGGTGACAGCATCCACTCAGTCCAGGCTCTATTGTTCTGCTCCTTAGCTGTAATTAAAGGTGACAGCATCCCTCAGTCCAGGCTCTATTGTTCTGCTCCTCTAGCTGTAATTAAAGGTGACGCTACCACTCAGTCAGGCTCTATGTTCTGCTCCTCTAGCTGTAATTAAAGGTGACAGCATCCACTCAGTCAGGCTCTATTGTTCTGCTCCTCTAGCTGTAATTAAAGGTGACAGCACCACTCAGTCCAGGCTCTATTGTTCTGCTCCTCTAGCTGTAATTAAGGTGACAGCATCCACTCAGTCCAGGCTCTATTGTTCTGCTCCTCTAGCTGTAATTAAAGGTGACGCATCCACTCAGTCCAGGCTCTATTGTTCTGCTCCTCTAGCTGTAATTAAAGGTGACAGATCCTCAGTCAGGCTCTATTGTTCTGCTCCTCTAGCTGTATTAAAGGTGACAGCATCCACTAGTCCAGGCTCTTTGTTCTGGCTCTCTAGCTGTAATTAAAGGTGACAGCATCCACTCAGTCAGGCTCTATGTTCTGCTCCTCTAGCTGTAATTAAAGCATCACAAGGTGCAGGTAGTAATGTGTCATAGGACCACAAAAGTCTTCGCAAGATAAAAATGACACTTTCGGTATCATATTAGGACAGCCTCAATCACTGTAACAGTTCAAGAGTTACAGCACGACATCCAGGATAAAAAATAAAAGGTTTAATAATGGTTCATACTATGTCATTTGTTTCTTTTTAAATATATGCTCTGCTTTGACTCCAGGAAGATGTAAATGTATTTTCAGGCTACTCAGTGTTTTCAGTAATGTCATTTGTTGGGTCTTCTGTTGGATTGATTCTGTGAAGGTTTCTTAAAGAGGTGGATGTAGTATTGAATGGGTGGATGGTTGTGTCATTTCCAAAAAATATGCACTTACAGGAATACACCTGTTGCATTTCTGTTAAGACGTTTGTATAATTGTTTTAGTGTTGAGAGGATTTGTCAGTTTAAGGTGGAAAATGTGGTAATGCTGTAAAACGTAAGAAGCCCGTTGTCTGCCAGGTATTTTTCCACAGTAATTAGCAGATCAAAGTATAATGTTATGTTCCTCTCCTTGTACTCTCCCTCTCTCCTCTGTTTAGATCCAGTGCCCAGTTCTCTCCTCTGTGTACAGCTCAT
>NW_019948688.1:0-1332 GCF_002910315.2 Salvelinus sp. IW2-2015
ATTCTTTATTTAACTCAATGAGGCCCGCTACCCGTCATGCAGCTTCTGTCATTATTATGTTGCCCTAGAATACTAAATAAACCCTTACTCAACAGAATCATGTCATCAAATTATAGAATGAATACTTTAATCTAGTTGATATCGTAATATTCTGTAAGTTTTCTCTCGTCTCTGATTTTTTGCGGGGAGAAAATGCAACCCCCCCCCAAAAAATGGGAAAGATTGGCTATTCAAATGACACCAGTTTGACTGGTTGTAATGAAATGTGAAAACAACCATACATGTTTCTGATAAGATTTTCAGTTCGTCTTGGATGCATATTTTATGATTGAAATATTATCTGCTTTTATGATGCTGATAAAAAAAAAATAGCACCTCTAGAGACGGTCCATAATTGCACATTCCCATTCTCTCAAGATGCTAAAAGAAAGAAATCATATTTCCCCACTCCTGTTCCCAAATCAAAACGTACATTTGGTGAATCATTTTACCGCAAGAAATGCTCAATTCTGCAGGAGTTAATATTAAAGTCTGAGAGGTTATAGACCTACAGTCAGTGTCCAGATTTCAGTTTCCATTTAACCCATCCGGTAGGATACAGTTCCCTTGACGTGCCATAGGCCTATCTGAAGTCACGTCTTGTAACTGTCAAACTTGTATAGCGCCTCGCATCTTCACCACATAACATAGCCAGSACTGCMATCATCCTCTTATACTACTTCARTAAATCTWTCCCAAACATAACTTTTCTGGCACTCCCTTCTCTTTATTTTCAACTTTCCATTTCACACCTTTTCTCTTATTAAATTAAAGTCAGACATTGTCATTTTTGCCTCAGTGAATCTATGCTAACTTTTTCTGCCTGTTCTCAAAAGTATTTGGCAACTGCGGCCCCTCGTGATGATTTTAGATTTTTTTGTGGCCCCCGCCCCAATCCCCGCCCCAATCCCCCACCCTGAACCCCCACCCTGAACCCCCACCCCAATCCCTGCTGTAGAAAGAAAGGCGACCTCTCCCTCAACGTGAGCAAGACAAAGGAGCTGATTGTGGACTACAGGAAAAGGAGGGCCGAACACGCCCCCATTCACATCGACGGGGCTGTAGTGGAGCAGGTTGAGAGCTTCAAGTTCCTTGGTGTCRWCATCACCAAKAYAAAAAATCTATCAGGGTCCAAACACACCAAGACAGTTGTGAAGAGGGCACGACAACGCCTTTTCCCGTCAGGAAACTGAAAAGATTTGGCATGGGTCCCCAGATCCTCAGAAAGCTCTACAGCTGCACCATCGAGAGCATCCTGACCTAAATGGTGAACAGCTTCTACCCCCAAGCCAT
>NW_019948688.1:6794-11102 GCF_002910315.2 Salvelinus sp. IW2-2015
ATAACGTGGTATAGTTAGCAAGGGGGTCTTCACATGTGATTCTTTTACAGGGAATAGCGGTCATAGCTGCGTTACTCACCTGACTTGGCCTTTTCTAGAGATCCCCATACTGCTTTCATCTGCCCACTAGAAACAAAACACGGAGAGAGAGAGAAGGAGAAGAGAAGGGGAGTGGGAGAGGGTCAGGACAAGCAGAGGAGGAGGAAGGAGAGGACAGGGAGAGGAGAGAGAGGGAGGAGAAGGAGAGGAGAGAAGGAGAGGGGGGAGAGGGAGAGGAGAGAAGGGAGAGGGAGAGAGGGGTCAGGACAAGTCAGAGAGGAGAGAAGGATGGACAGAGGAGAGGGGAGGAGAGGGAGGGAGAGGAGGAGGAGGAAGAAGTGAGGAGAGGAGAGAGGGCGAAGAGGGGGTCAGGACAAGTCAGAGAGAAGAGAGGAGGACAGGGAGAGGAGGAGAGGAGAGAGAGGAGAGAGGGTCAGGAACAAGTCAGAGAGAGAGAGGAGGACAGGGAGAAGGGGAGAGGGAGAAGGGGAGGAGGAGAGAGGGTCAGGACAATCAAGAGAGAGGAGAGAAGGAGTGGACAGGGAGAGGGGAGAGGAGAAGGAGAGGTGAAGGGAGAGGGAGAGGAGGGAGAGGAGAGGGAGAGGAAGGAGGGGGAGTGAAGGGGCGAGTTATAGGAGAAAGGGGAATCAAGCCAGGAAGTGAGAAGGAGAGAAGAGGCAAAGAGGGATCAAGAGGGAGGAGAGGAGAAAGGGATCAGGGGGGAGAAGGTATGCCCCTTAGCCCTGCTCGGGTTATGTTTTAAGGAGTGGTCATTGCAGACACATGGCCACCTGGGAGGTTTGTGATCAGTAGATACACTGCCCTCGCCTCAGGGACACACGGATAACATCTCTGAGCTGGTGTGTGTGTGTGTGCGTGTGTTTGTGTCTACTCAGTGAGTGTGTGTGTGTCTGCAGAGTAAGTGGGAGGTGTGTGTTGAGTGGTGCGTGTTCACACCTGGGGGAAGCTATGAGTGGACAGCCGGTTGGGAGGGAGGGAGGGAGGGCTGACTAATGGTCTGACTGTGTTCCCTCTCTGTTCTCCACAGTGATAGGGTGCCATTTGAGACTTAGCCTATTAGCCCCCATAGGGCTCTGGTCTAAACTAGTGCACTATATATAGGGAATAGGGTACACACTGAGCAGTGTACCTCTGTTCTCTACAGTGACAAAACAAAATGGAGGACACTACAACTGAACGCGCAAACAGAGAAAAGGAGCAGAGCAGCCACCTACTTTGCTTTGTCGTCTGAGGTCTGAGGTTAAACAAACTACTTTTCAAACAGAAGTGGCAGGAACCATCTTTTTTCATCTAAGATTTTTGGTCTGATAAACAAACTACTTTTTAATCAGAGGTGGCAGGAACCATCTTGTTTCATCTAAGATCTTTGGTCTGTTAAACAAACTACTTTTCAAACAGAGGTGGCAGGAAACATCTTGTTTCATCTAAGATCTTTGGTCTGTTAAACAAACTACTTTTCAAACAGAGGTGGCAGGAAACATCTTGTTTCATCTAAGATCTTTTGGTTTGTGAAACTTACATTCACAGACTGAGGTGAAAAGGAAAAATGTATACAAACAGCATTACAAACCCTAACACTGTTACCGGCAGCCATTTTAGTGAGTTACTGAAGAAAGGCAAGCACGGTTTCTTTCACATCCTACGACTCTTAACGTATATATATATTTATCTCTCTCTCCCTCAGAGTGGTGTGAAGTAAATGTTAGTGCCACTGAGTTCCCCCTTCTCTCCTTGTTCTCACCGCAGAGCCCAGCTCTAACTGGGAACACGTGTTGTTTCAGCAGCGCGTGGCTTGTTTCTCATTTCAAGGGTATTTACTGTTGTGTGTGTGTGTGTGTGTGTGTGTGTGTGAGTCCTATGGTTAAACTATGGGCTGGTCAACAGTAGATCACTATGGCGCAGGTCAACAGTAGAGTCCTATGGTTAACACTATGGCCTGGTCAACAGTAGATCACTATGGGCCAGGTCACAGTAGAGTCCTATGGGTTAACATATGGGCCTGGTCAACAGTAGATCACTATGGGCCAGGTCAACAGTAGAGTCTATGGGTTAACACTATGGGCCTGGTCAAACAGTAGAACTAATGGGCCTGGTCAACAGTAGAGTCATATGGGTAACATATGGGCCCTGGTCAACAGTAGATCACTATGGCAGGTCAACAGTAGAGTCCTATGGGTTAACACTATGGGCCCAGGTCAACAGTAGAGCCCTATGGGTTAACACTATGGCCTGGTCAACAGTAGAGTCCTATGGCCCTGGTCAATAGTAGATCACTATGGGCCTGGTCAACAGTAGATCACTATGGGCCAGGTCAACAGTAGAGCTATGGGTTAACTATGGGCCCAGGTCAACAGTAGATCCTATGGGTTAACACTATGGGCCCGGTCAACAGTAGAGTCATATGGTTAACACTATGGGCAGGTCAACAGTAGAGTCCTATGGGTTAACACTATGGGCCTTGGTCAACAGTAGATATGGCCCAGGTCAACAGTAGAGTCCTATGGGTTAAACTATGGGCCTGGTCAACAGTAGATCACTATGGGCCCAGTCAACAGTAGAGTCCTATGGGTTAACACTATGGCCTGGTCAACAGTAGATCACTATGGGCCAGGTCAACAGTAGATCCTATGGGTTAACACTATGGGCTGGTCAACAGTAGATCACTATGGGCCAGGTCAACAGTAGAGTCTATGGGTCCTGGTCAACAATAGAGTCCTATGGCCCTGGTCAACAGTAGATCATATGGTCTTTGAATGCAAAGCCCTTATCCCAGTGTCTGTCTGCCAGCTGAATGCAAAGCCCTTATCCAGAGTCTGTCTGCAGCTGAATGTAAAGCCTTATCCCGTGTCTGTCTGCAGCTGAATGTAAAGCCCTTATCCAGTGTCTGTCTGCCAGCTGAAGGAAAGCCCTTATCCCAGTGTTCTGCCTGCAGCTGAAGGTAAAGCCCTTATCCAGTGTCTGTGCCAGCTGAATGTAAAGCCTTATCCAGTGTCTGCCAGCCAGCTGAATGTAAAGCCCTAATCCAGTGTTGTCTGCCAGCTGAATGTAAAGACTGTATCCCAGTGTCTGTCTGCCAGCTGAATGTAAGCCCTTATCATGTCTGCCTGCTGAATGCAAAGCCCTTATCCCAGTGTCTGCCTGCTGAATGCAAAGCATTATCCCAGTGTCTGTCTGCAGCTGAATGTAGCCCTTATCCCAGTGTCTGTCTGCCAGCTGTAACAACCTGCCCTCGCCCCTCCAAAGCTGGGCTACCGTAGCCTACTGACGTTACTCGAGTGCTTCAGAAATTACAGATAGATTTTTAATTAAGAGCAGAATGGATTTACTTTTTCAATGCTATTTATAGATACTATAGTTATCACGTTTCCCATTGGATTTATTAACGAATAAAACAGGTAAAAAGTGTTTTTAATTCTGGTGCGCTCGGCGCACACACAAGCTAGTTAGCTACTTCTGGCCAACGTCAAGCCACTAAAGTTGAAAGATATTCAAAGTTCCTCCATAGAAGCCACTCCTCTGTAGGTATAATTCAATGGGTCTAATCAGATAATGCATGTCATAAGAAGTTGCCCAGCGCTTCAAGCCTAGCCTCCTCATCCATCTTCTCTCTCTCTCTCTCTCCCACCTGCAAAGTTGAAGTCACATGTCGCCGACCTATGCTTGTCTGTCCATCGAGAATGTAAACAATAGTTTGCCCACTGCATAGAAAGCTGCTCTATCCGCACTGATTGGTGAAGTAATGTATATGTCGAGCTACTGTAAAAAAAAATATATATATATATATATATATATTTCAGAGGTTTAAAAAGGAACAGGAAGGATTGATATAAACCGGTCGTTTTGGGGCGTTCGAAGGTTCAGAACATAGTTTTGCAGGTCAGAACAGTGTAATGTAATGGAAAAATATATAATGGTTCTGTTCAAAACAAACGTTTGGTTCCAACACCTGATTATTACTGTTAAAAGCTACTGACTCCCATCCAGCTCTGGACAATCCCTAACGGACACACTTCCTGTGGTTTAGAGTTCCACAGTCCTCCCCCGCCCCCCAAAAAATACCTTCATTACTTTTCCTATGACAAAGTTAAACAAAAGAAAATAGGAAAGACCATAAAGTTTAGTACTTGGTGTAAACATTTCAAGTGTAGCTTTTGGAGTAGTCTGTCTATTGCTGCTATGACTTGTTAGCATTCCAACTCTGTTGTACTCACTGAGGTAACCCAGACAATCACAGGGTTTTGGACTTGT
>NW_019948688.1:11127-14250 GCF_002910315.2 Salvelinus sp. IW2-2015
GTGTGTGTGTGTGTGTGTGTGTGTGTGTGTGTGTGTGTGTGTGTGTGTGTGTGTGTGTGTGTGTGTGGGTGTGCGGGGGGGGGTACAGATGTGTGACCACATACGTCTGCCTTTGTGAGTAACAGCGTTCAGAAGCCAGTCAGACTCGCTACTTCAGCACACTTGCACTTTCTGCCACGTTAGAACAGAATGACTAGGACACATAGTATGTGTGGGTGACGTAGGCTGCACCACAGACCACTAGAAATACATGTACGTGTCTCTCCATAACTGTGTTCCACAATGGTTCCCTGTATAGTAAACATATCTTAAACAGAGTCCTATGGGTTAACACTATGGGCCCAGGTCAACAGTAGAGTCCTATGGGTTAACACTATGGGCCCAGGTCAACAGTAGAGTCATATGGGTTAACACTATGGGCACTGGTCAACAGTAGAGTCCTATGGGTTAACACTATGGGCCTGGTCAACAGTAGAGTCTATGGGTTAACACTATGGGCCTGGTCAACAGTAGAGTCCTATGGGTTAACACTATGGGCCCTGGTCAACAGTAGAGTCCTATGGGCCCTGGTCAACAGTAGAGTCCTATGGGTTAACACTATGGGCCCAGGTCAACAGTAGGTCCTATGGGTTACACTATGGGCCCAGGTCAACAGTAGAGTCCTATGGGTTAACACTATGGCCCAGGTCAACAGTAGAGTCCTATGGGCCTGGTCAACAGCTAGTCACTATGGGCCCAGGTCAACGTAGAGTCCTATGGGCCCTGGTCAACAGTAGATCACTATGGGTCTTGGTCAACAGTAGAGTCCTATGGGCCAGGTCAACAGTAGAGTCCTATGGGTTACACTATGGGCCCAGGTCAACAGTAGAGTCCCTAATGGGCCCTGGTCAACAGTAGATCACTATGGGTCTTGGTCAACAGTAGAGTCCTATGGGTCCTGGTCAACAGTAGAGTCCTATGGTTAACCCTATGAATACCCTCTGTTTGGTGTATTTTTGCAATTTCCTCCTCCTCCCCCAAAAAAGCAACAATTCAAATTCAAAACAGCAGTGTGTTTCTGTCCGTTTAATAACGTTATTTTACATTCTAAGCATATTTTTCTGTCCTTAAAAACAAAACGCTTCAAGGTATCTAATGTAAATCCCTTTCCCAGAGTCTGTCTGCCAGCTGAATGCAAAGCCCTTATCCCAGAGTCTGTCTGCCAGCTGAATGTGAAGCCCTTATGCCCATGTTAGCATTCCAACTCTGTTGTAACTCACTGAGGTACCCCACTTAGCTAGCCAAGTGCACAGACGCAATGCACACAACACTAAATACTTCCTCCAAACTAGCTAACCACTGTAGCTAGTATTGACAATATTATTAAATCACAATGGATTAGCTGGTTTCCATTAAACAGSTACCWGTYGTAGCTGCTGAATTAGTGCAGTGAATTTAACTAGCTAGCAAACTATGTTATGCTAGCTAGTGAATATGCTAATGTTAGCTAGCTAAACATTTGGTTTTGGGTATTGTAATATGGAGAGTGAATTAAATTGTTTCTGCGGTCATCTTGCTAGGTAGTTATCTAGCTGTGGTCACCTGGCTACTATCAACGAGGCCTTTCTACAAAATAGCAACATTAGTGCAGGAAGCTTTGAATCTAGACCAGAGGCAAAAACAACGGATATGCATTGCCAAACAATGCTACTGCCACCTTCTGGTTCGGAGTATTTTAATCTCTACAGGATCGGTGTGTCAGCTAATGTAACCGATGTGAAATGGCTAGCTAGTTAGCGGTGGTGCGCGCTAATAGCGTTTCAATCGGTGACGTCACTCGCTCTGAGACCTTGAAGTAGTTGTTCCCTTTGGTCTGCAAGAGCCGCGGCTTTTGTGGCACGATGCTTCGTGGGTGACTGTTGTTGATGTGTGCAGAGGGTCCCTGGTTCGAGCCCGGGTAGGGGCGAGGGGACGGACGAAAGTTATACTGTTACACTAAAGTAGGCTAATGCGATTAGCATGAGGTTGTAAGTAACAAGAACATTTCCCAGGACATAGACATATCTGATATGGGCAGAAAGTTAAAATTCTTGTTAAAAACTTGAAAAGTTATTAATAAACCAATTAGGCATATTTGGGCAGTATTGACACAACATTTTTGAACAGATATGCAACAGTTCATTGGATCAGTCTAAAACTTTGCACATACACTGCTTCCATCTAGTGGCCAAAATCTAAATTGCACCCGGGCTGGAATAATACATTATGGCCTTTCTCTTGCATTTCAAAGATGATGGTACACATGGTTTTTCTTTGTATTATCTTTTACCAGATCTTAATGTGTTATATTCTCCNGTGCTTCAGAAATTACAGATAGATTTTTAATTAAGAGKAGAATGGATTTACTTTTTCAATGCTATTTGTAGATACTATAGTTATCACGTTTCCCATTMGYWTTWWTWAKSAAWWAAAKKYGMWAAAAYMMMTTTTAATTCTGGTGCCGCTCGGCGCACACACAAGCTAGTTAGCTACTTCTGGTCCAACGTCAAGCCAACTAAAGTTGAAAGATATTCAAAGTTCCTCCATAGAAGCCACTCCTCTGTAGGTATAATTCAATGGGTCTAATTCAGATAATGCATGTCATAAGAAGTTGCCCAGCGCTTCAAGCCTAGCCTCCTCATCCATCTTCTCTCTCTCTCTCTCCCCACCTGCAAAGTTGAAGTCACATGTCGCCGACCTATGCTTGTCTGTCCATCGAGAATGTAAACAATAGTTTGCCCACTGCATAGAAAGCTGCTCTATCCGCACTGATTGGTGAAGTAATGTAATGTCGAGCTACTGTAAAAAAAAAATATATATATATATATATATATATTTCAGAGGTTTAAAAAGGAACAGGAAGGATTGATATAAACCGGTACGTTTTGGGGCGTTCGAACCGGTTCAGAACATAGTTTTGCAGGTCAGAACAGTGTAATGTAATGGGAATAATATAATGGTTCTGTTCAAAACAAACGTTTGGTTCCAACACCTGATTATTACTGTATAAAGCTACTGACTCCCATCCAGCTCTGGGCACATCCCTAACGGACACACTTCCTGTGGTTTAGAGTTCCACAGTCCTCCCCCCGCCCCCCCAAAAAA
>NW_019948689.1:0-4393 GCF_002910315.2 Salvelinus sp. IW2-2015
ATAGTGTGGTGTGTGGGGGGTGTGGGGGTGTGCTCGGCCTGGAGGTGTGTTATCATGGAGGGCACTCCAAGGACAAGGTGGAGGGTACAGGCGCTGGAGCCCTGTAACACAAGGGGGGAGGGGGTGTGAACGAGGGTGGCGATGGGACGTTGTCCGATAGTAGGTGGGGTATACAGGAACCTGGAGGGTAAGGGCCGGGATTTGGACTGGTTCGGTTTAAAGTTGGCCACAGGGAACGTCTGTGTCGTGCGCTGTTGGCTTGCCGGCGCTGGCGGTGTAGCTCGCTTGCGGGGTTTGGAAAGGCCCTATGACTGCCCAGTCCCGTGTGGTCGTGATCATTTTGTGTTGTTCAGTTTGAAGCCATGACTTCCCCAGTCCCGTGTGGTCCAGTGATCATGTGTTCAGTTTGAAGCCATGACTTCCCCAGTCCCGTGTGGTCCAGCATGCTCAAAACACCTGTGTGTAATGGAAGGAGGACACTATAAACGTGTTGTGACTGAATAATACTGTCGGCTGTAACCGTGATAAAAGCAGTTAAAACAGTGTAGAGAAAGTGTGTATTTAGCATTCGTGAAATTATTTTGATGTAATATGAAAATAGAGGACTTTATGTTTCTGGAACCGTGCCACAATTGAGAATGGATGAAGCTTTAGAGGGAGTATTTGGTTGTTTGCCACTAGAGATTCTGGGTTGGAGTCCAGSCTCTTTCTCAGTGGTCTAAGACACCGCATCGCAGTGCTATCTGTGCCACTAGAGAMCCTGGTTCGAGTCCAGGCCCTGTTGCAGCCGGCCGCGACCGGGAGACCCATGGGGCGGCGCACAATTGGTCCAGCGTCGTCCGGGTTTGGCCAGGGTTTGGCCAGCAGGGATGTTCTTGTCCCATCGCGCACCAGCGACTCCTGTGGCGGACCGGGTGCAGTGCACGCTGACATGGTTGCCAGGTGTACAGTGTTTCCTCCTACACATTGGTGCGGCTGGCTTCCGGGTTAAGTGGGCATTATGTCAAGAAGCAGTGCGGCTTGGCTGGGTCGTGTTTCGGAGGACGCAAGGCTCTCGACCTTCGCCTCTCCTGAGTCCGTACAGGAGTTGCAGCGACGATAAAAGACTGTAACTACCAATTGGATACCCCGAAATTGGGGAGAAAAAAGGGGTAATTTTTTTTTTTAGATTTAAAAAATAAAAGAAATACAGAGCCGGCTCCAGGCATAAGTCCCAATAGCGGTCACTTAGGGCCTCACTCAGGGCTGCTAGAGGGCCCCTGATCACCAAAAAACGGTACAAAAATATATTTTTTGGGGGGGGGGGACTAAGTTGGGTTCTCAACTTACTGTTGTGCGTTAGAATAGAATACACAAGGTGCAAGTTAGACATTTGTTTGTGCATCATTTTGTTTTTGTCTTGTCTTGTCATTCAGTAGCTATGTTTCCATTCACTTGTCCAGTGATTATTTGTCAACATCAGAAATGACATGCGACAATTCCAAATCAAATCAATCTTGTGTTGCTGAAAACAGCTGGAACATAATGACATCAAATAAAAAAACAAACCACAGTGTTGAAACGTAGCGGAGGAAACTGTTTCCATTCTACAAGCGTTTCACCCGACCCACAGTAACCTCTGCTAAACACGTGTGTTCTTGAAAGTCAGGATAATCCTTGACCTACAAAAGAGACATTACTTTCATAGTTAAAATAACAGATTTAGCATTAATCCATGATTTAGAATTAATTGTGGAATGGAGCATTATTGCTACACGGTGACAATCAAAATGATTCGGCAAAAAACACAGTTTTCATCATCATAAAGACAGTTTGCAGAAAGAAGAATCCATAATGCCTCCTATATCTGCTATATTTTACAACATTGCCTTTGTCTAATGAACCTGGGTCAATGGAAACCTGCCTACTGACAGTCACTCAACTAGCAATGTCAGCTAACACATTTTTTTTTATTGACAAGTTATTCTAACCAGTTATCTAAACTTGTAGTAATCATGGCCGAATACCGGCCGAGCACGTAGAGCAGTGCCCAGCGGCCCTGACCTCCAGGAGGCCCTGTCCTCCAGAGGCCCTGACCTCCAGGGACCCTGACCTCCAGGGGGCCCTGACCTCCAGAGGCCCTGACCTCCAGGGGGCCCTGACCTCCAGGGGGCCCTGACCTCCAGGGGGCCCTGACCTCCAGGAAGCCCTGACCTCCAGGGGCCCTGACCTCCAGCCGGTCCCTGACCTCCAGGGCCCTGACCTCCAAGGGGGCCCTGACCTCCAGTGGGCCCTGACCTCCAGGGGCCCTGACCTCCAGGGGGCCCTATCCTCCAAGGGGGCCTGACCTTCCAGGGGGCCCTGACCTCCAGGGGCCCTGACCTCCAGGGGCCCTGACCTCCCAGGGGGCCCTGACCTCCAGGCCCTGACCTCCAGGGGGCCTGACCTCCAGAGGGGCCCTGACCTCCAAGGGGCCCTGACCTCCAGGGGGCCCTGACCTCCAGGGGCCTGACCTCCAGGGGCCCTGACCTCCAGGGGCCCTGACCTCCAGGGGCCCTGACCTCCAGGGGGCCCACTGATTTTGTTAGTCACTCTCACTCAGATATCATTACCATGGCATAAGTCAAGGCAAAATGGGTAGAATTACAGGAAGGTAGCTTTAAAACTGCAGATGCATTCTGCCCCATGGCAAAATGGGTAGAATTACATGAAATTTGTTATACAATTTAAACAACAAAAATCCACCACATGGCAAAATGTGTAAATGTAAAACGTAATTTTTCTCTCCTCTCGACCTCAAAATAATTTGCCCTCTTGGTGGGGAGGACCCGCAACCAAATCTCTCTTAGGGGTATGCCAACCTGTTGATTGTCCCTGGGCTTGGGTGGTTGGCTATTGGGAATTCTGGCAAAGCCAGAAGGCCCGGACCATCTTGATTGGGTGGGCTTTTCAAAAAATATAAAATAATATTAGTAATATATATTTACAAAAATAACTTTTGAGCAAATTCTCTGTTCCATAATAATCTATACTGAGCATTTAGGCTGACCAGTAAGGAACACCGGCCCCCTACCAAGATGGTCAGGCCGGTTTTCTGATTGGCTGAGCTGAGGTGGCACAAATTCACCTTCTAAGGGTGCGTTCGTAAATTCGCTTCTGGTATCTATTCCAATGTCAGAGTGTGCCAGAGAGGAATAACTGAAGCATTTACTATAACATTAACACCCGCTGAATATAACGTGGTGTCAGTAAACGGCGGGCCAAAAAAAGTAATTAAACTGTTGCCAGCAGCACAGTTACAGTTACCAACGTCTGGATAACATGAAAACACCTAAACAGCTCTGCTAGGGGAGTAAAAATGGTCAGATGAGGTGTTCTCTCATTTGTGTCTGGAAGTAGCTAGCCAGCTAGCCGACTTTGGTGTGCGTTTGTAAATTGTGTCAGAGTGCGTCTGGGTCATTCGTAAAGCAGAGCATTGTCAGATTATCCGTTTGTAAATTCCAACCGTTTCGTAGTGTTCTGACCTCCGGAGCGTGAATTTACGAACACACAATAAATCAAAACGCGCATCATGAAAGAGATGACCCTGCGCTCTGACATCTCAGATTCAGTTTCCATTTAACCCATCTGAACAGTAGGCTAAAGTTTCTCTTAACGTGCCATAGGCCTTTTGAAGTGCCCAGTCTTGTGACTGTTGAATTAGTACAAGCGCCTCACAATCATCACACACAACACATCCGGCACTGCTATCATCCTCTTTTACCACTCAACAAATCTTTACAAAAATTATTTTTTGCCTCCTTCTCTTTATTTTCGATCATGTCGCAGCTTTCTCTTATGAATTAGACTTCGACGTTGTCCCTTTTGCCTCCGTGGATCGACGTTAACGTTTCTGCCCATTCCAAAACGCATCTTGGCGATTGGCACTAATAGGCTGTTTGGCGCGTACAGTTAGCCCTAAAGTTTAGGTTTATGCAGTAATGCCAGATAGCCTAAAATAATGAAAGAAAACCTCAATGTAACCTATATATATATATATATATGAATTGCAAGTAATTATACATTTCTGTATTTTTCAGTCGCCCTGATTGTTTTCTCTTTATTCAACCCAACCCGGCACCCACCCGCCCTTCATCCACGCAATATTTCATGACCCTCAACCTGCTCGCCCCATGGATATATACGGTGCTGTATCCTGCGGGTTATGAGTCAACGTCCGCGCATCTATCATAACAGTCGCGCCCGTCGGGGAAAGTGAAGGAAGGCAGCCAAGGCGAGACATTTTACTGACTCCCCATTCCAGGTGTTGCCTAGCCAAGCTCGACTTCCTTAGAGGCTAGGTGAGACGGCACACGAAGGGTTTCATCCGACCCCTGCCTATCTCCTCTTCTATCTCTTGCTCGTACTCGTTCAT
>NW_019948689.1:7570-9703 GCF_002910315.2 Salvelinus sp. IW2-2015
CAGTGGCCCTGACCTCCGGGGCCCTGACCTCCAGGGGGCCCTGACCTCCAGGGGGCCCTGAACTCCAGGGGGCCCTGACCTCCAGGGCCTGACTCCAGGGGCCTGACTCCAGGGGGGCCCTGACCTCCAGGGGGCCTGACCTCCAGGGGGCCCTGACCTCCAGGGGCCCTGCACCCTTCCAGAGACTGACCTCCAGGGGGCCTGACCTCTAGGGGCCCTGACCTCCAGAGGACTGACCTCCAGAGGACTGACCTCCAGGGGGCCTGACCTCCAGGGGGCCCTGACCTCCAGGGCCCTGACCTCCAGGGGCCCTGACCTCCAGGGGCCTGACCTCCAGGGGGGCCTGACCTCAGGGGCCCTGACCTCCAGGGGCCCTGACCTCCAGGCCCTGACCTCCAGAGCTGACCTCCAGGGGCCTGACCTCTAGGGCCCGACCTCAGAGCCTGACCTCCAGAGACTGACCTCAGGGGGGCCCTGACCTCCAGGGGGCCCTGACCTCCAGAGGCCCTGACCTCCAGGGGGCCCTGACCTCCAGAGGGCCCTGACCTCCAGGGGGCCCTGACCTCCAGGGGGCCCTGACCTCCAGGGGGCTCTGACCTCCAGGGGGCCCTGACCTCCAGGGGCCCTGACCTCCAGGGGCCCTGACCTCCAGGGGGCCCACTGATTTTGTTAGTCACTCTCACTCAGATATCATTAACATGGCATAAGTCAAGGCAAAATGGGTAGAATTACAGGAAGGTAGCTTTAAAACTGCAAGATTGCATATCTGCCCCATGGCAAAATGGGTAGAATTACATGAAATTTGTTATACAATTTAAACAACAAACAAATCCACCACATGGCAAAATGTGTATAATGTAAAACGTACATTTTTCTCTCCTCCGTCAAGAGGGGGGCCTCAAAATAATTGTGCCCTCTTGGTGGGGAGGACCCGCAACCAAATCTCTCTTAGGGGTCATGCCAACCTGTTGATTGTCCCTGGGGGCTTGGGTGGATTGGCTATATGGGAATTCTGGCAAACGCCAGAAGGCCCGGACCATCATTGATTGGGGTGAGCTTTTCAAAAAATATAAATAATATTAGTAATATATATTTACAAAAATAACTTTTGAGCAAATTCTCTGTTGCCATAATAATCTATACTGAGCATTTGGCTGACCAGTAAGGAACGACCGGCCCCCCTACCAAGATGGTCAGGCCGGTTTTCTGATTGGCTGAGCTGAGGTGGCACAAATTCACCTTCTAAGGGTGCGTTCGTAAATTCGCTCTGGCTATCTATTCCAATGTCAGAGTGTGCCAGAGAGCAGAATAACTGATGCATTTACTATATTAACACCCGCTGAATATAACCGGTGTCAGTAAACGGCCGGCCAAATAAAAGTAATTAAACTGTTGCCAGCAGCACAGTTACAGTTACCAACGCTCTGGATAACATGAAAACATCCTAAACAGCTCTGCTAGGGTGAGTAAAATGGTCAGATTGAGGTGTTCTCTCATTTGTGTCTGGAAGTAGCTAGCCAGCTAGCCGACTTTGGGTGCGTTTGTAAATTGTGTCAGAGTGCGCTCTGGGTCATTCGTAAAAGCAGAGCATTGTCAGATTATCCGTTTGTAAATTCCAACCGTTTCGTAGTGTTCTGACCTCTCGGAGCGTGAATTTACGAACACACAATAAATCAAAACGCGCATCATGAACGAGAATGACACCTGCTGCTCTGACACTCAGATTCCAGTTTCCATTTAACCCATCTGAACAGTAGGCTAAAGTTCTCTTAACGTGCCATAGGCCTATTTGAAGTCCCAGTCTTGTGACTGTTGAATTAGTACAGCGCCTCACAATCATCACACACAACACATCCGGCACTGCTATCATCGGCAGTAATGCCAGATAGCCTAAAAATAATGAAAGAAAAACCTCAATGTAACCTATATTATATATATATATCATATATGAATTGCACGTAATTATACATTTCTGTATTTTTCACGGTATGTTTTTCTCTTTATTCACCCAACCCGGCACCCAGCCCGCTTCATCCACGCAAATATTTCTCCATGATCAACCTGCTCGCCCATGGATATAACGGTGCTGACTGCGGGTTATGAGTCAACGTCCGCATCAATTAGAACACAGTT
>NW_019948689.1:11962-14234 GCF_002910315.2 Salvelinus sp. IW2-2015
CTCTTTTACCACTTCAACAAATCTTTACAAAAATTACTTTTTTGGCCTCCCTTCTCTTTATTTTCGATTTATTTTCATGTCGCAGTTTTCTCTTACTGAATTAGACTTCGACGTTGTCCCTTTTGCCTCCGTGGATCGACGTTAACGTTTTCTGCCCATTCCAAAACGCATTTGGCGATTGGCACGTATAGGCTGTTTGGCGCGTACAGTTAAGCCCTAAAGTTTAGGTTTATGCAGTAATGCCAGATAGCCTAAAATAATGAAAGAAAACCTCAATGTAACCTATATATATATATATAATATATGAATTGCAGTAATTATACCATTTCTGATATTATTTCGATTGACTCGATGGTTTTCTCTTTGATTCAACCCAACCCGGCACCCACCCGCCTTCATCCACGCAATATTTCATGACCCTCAACCTGCTCGCCCCATGGATATAACGGTGCGACTCTGCGGGTTATGAGTCAACGTCCGCGACATCTATACAACAGTCGCCCGTCGGGGAAAGTGAAGGAAGGCAGCCAAGGCGAGACATTTTACTGACTCCCCATTCCAGGTGTTGCCTAGCAAGTCGATTCCTTAGGGCTAGGTGAGACGGCACACGAAGGGTTTCATCCGACCCCTGCCTATCTCCTCTTCTATCTCTTGCTCGTACTCGTTCATCGCCCGTCGGGGAAAGTGAAGGAAGGCAGCCAAGGCGAGACATTTTACTGACTCCCCATTCCAGGTGTTGCCTACAATGTCTAGGGGCTAGGTGAAGGACAGAGGTCCGCCCCTCTTCTCCCTCTCTCCCGATCCCTCTATCCATCCCTCCATCCAGGGTAGGGCAGACTACAGGGGGCAGGTCTCCACTCGCAGGGGAGACCAGAGGGGAGGCGCATCGCCGGAGACCCGCTCAAACCCTCTCCTGACGCAGACAGACSGACGGACGGACGGAGGCAGGAGGCATCTGCTGAAGCAAACAGTTGTGCGCTCGCTCTCRGWTGTGAGCCGAATTCAGAAAAAAAAACGCTACTTTTTGGTTGCAAGACCCGCGGAGTTCTATTCCAATACGGTGGATCCGTTTTTTTCTTDTTCTGTTATGCGAGTGGATTTTCTTTGGAAGGAATAACGTTTTTATTTGAATATAAACTATAAWTATTWMWWTTTTTTTTACCCCGTTATATCGAGCTGCAGTGAACTCCGGAAGAGTTGATAAAGGACGCACAGTCAGGATGTCCCATATCTCCGTTAACGACCACCTGGAGGGCATTTTATCAGACTTCGAAGGTAAGCGCCTCTCTGTCTGTCCCACTTAGACTAATACACGTTCGAAACATAAAACGGTTGAATCAACATAAAACGGTTGAATCAACATAAAACGTCGTCTGAAGTGAATGGGATACATTGATGTTAACCTTTAGGCTACTTCCAAAGCACTCTGATTTGTACACTGCATTTTAGGGGGGCCAACGTCCTTTGGCTTTGGCCAAGCGCCATAGAGAGGAAATGAAGTTTTCTCCCATGTTTTCCTCCCTCCGCCAGAGTCAGAGTCAGAGTAGCGTGTGATTAGTGTGTAATAATCCGACGGTACAGGGAGTCTCAGCAGGTATAGAGACAGGTTATGTAAACTCAGCGGTATCGGGGAAGCTACTCTGAAAACACTTTACCTAGCTAACACAAATACTATTTTTCAAGTCAGAATTAGGCAGATCTGACGCAGAAAAAGAAAGGAAATTATTGCCTACTTCACCCATATTTAGCCCACTACACAACTACAGAGTGATGTGTATCAACCCACTAACACAACTACAGAGTGATGTGTACAACCCACTAACACAACTACAGAGTGATGTGTATCAACCACTAACACAACTACAGAGTGATGGTATTAGCCCACTAACACAACTACAGAGTGATGTGTATCAACCCACTAACACAACTACAGAGTGATGTGTATCAACCCACTAACACAACTACAGAGTGATGTGTATCAACCCACTAACACAACTACAGAGTGATGTGTATCAGCCCACTACACACAACTACAGAGTGATGTGTATTAGCCCACTAACACAACTACAGAGTGATGTGTATCAACCCACTAACACAACTACAGAGTGATGTGTATTAGCCCACTAACACAACTACAGAGTGATGTGTATCAGCCCACTAACACAACTACAGAGTGATGTGTATTAGCCCACTAACACGACTACTAATTACTGTTTTGCCACGTAGTTGTGTAACTAACTATTAGAACTGAAAACAACTTTTTGGGGAAAAA
>NW_019948689.1:17224-18573 GCF_002910315.2 Salvelinus sp. IW2-2015
GCCAGATGCGTTTTGGAATGGGCAGGAAACGTTAACGTCGATCCACGGAGGCAAAAGCGACAACGTCGAAGTCTAATTCAATAACAGAAAAGCTGCGACATGGAGTCGAAAATAAAGAGAAGGGAGGCCCAAAAAATTTATATTTTGTAAAGATTTGTTGAGGTGGTAAAAGACGATGATAGCAGTGCCGGATGTGTTGTGTGTGATGATTGTGAGGCGCTGTACTAATTCAACAGTCACAAGACTGGGACTTCAAATAGGCCTATGGCACGTTAAGAGAACTTTAGCCTATTGTTCAGATGGGTTAAATGGAAACTGAAATCTGAGAGTGTCAGAGCAGCAGGAGTCACTCTCYTTCATGATGCGCGTTTTGATTTATTGTGTGTTCGTAAATTCACGCTCCGTGAGGTCAGAACACTACGAAACGGTTGGAATTTACAAACGGATAATCTGACAATGCTCTGCATTTACGAATGACCCAGAGCGCACTCTGACACAATTTACAAACGAACCCAAAGTCGGCTAGCTTGCTAGCTACTTCCAGACACAAATGAGAGAACACCTCACTCTGACCAGTTTACTCTCCCTAGCAGAGCTGGTTAGGCTGTTTTCATGTTATCCAGATCGTTGGTGACTGTAACTGTGCTGCTGGCAACAGTTTAATTACTTTTTTTTGGCCGGCAGTTTACTGACACCGGTCATATTCAGCGGGTGTTAAGTGTTTATAGTAAATTCGTCAGTTATTCTACTCTCTGGCACACTCTGACATTGGAATAGATAACCAGAGCGAATTTACGAACGCACCCTTAGAAGGTGAATTTGTGCCACCTCAGCTCAGCCAATCAGAAAACCTGCCTGACCATCTTGGTAGGGGGGCCGGTTGTTACTTACTGGTCAGCCTAATGCTCAGTATTGATTATTATGGAAACAGAGAATTTGCTCAAAAGTTATTTTTGTAAATATATATTACTAATATTATTTATATTTTTTGAAAAGCCCACCCCAATCAACGATGGTCCGGGCCTTCTGGCATTTGCCAGAATTCCCATATAGCCAAACCACCCAAGCCCCCAGGGACAATCAACAGGTTGGCATTACCCCTAAGAGAGATTTGGTTGCGGGTCCTCCCCACCAAGAGGGCAAAATTATTTTGTCGGAGGAGGAGGGAAAAATMTACGTTTTACATTTTACACATTTTGCCATGCAGTGGATTTTTTTGTTGTTTAAATTGTATAACAAATTTCATGTAATTCTACCCATTTAGCCATGGGGCAGAGATGCAGTCTTGCAGTTTTAAAGCTACCTTCCTGTAATTCTACCCATTTTGCCTTGACTTATGCCATGGTAAT
>NW_019948689.1:19419-21530 GCF_002910315.2 Salvelinus sp. IW2-2015
AGGGCCCCCTGGAGGTCAGGCCCCCTGGAGGTCAGGGCCCCCTGGAGGTCAGGGCCCCCTGGAGGTCAGAGCCCCCTGGAGGTCAGGCCCCCTGGAGGTCAGGGCCCCCTGCAGGTCAGGGCCCCTGGAGGTCAGGGCCCCTGGAGGTCAGGGCCCCCTGGAGGTCAGGGCCCCCTGGAGGTCAGGGCCCCCTGGAGGTCAGGGCCCCCTGGAGGTCAGGGCCACTGGAGGTCAGGCCCCCTGGGCACTGCTCTACGTGCTCGGTCGGTATTCTGCCATGATTACTACAAGTTTAGATAACTGGTTAGAAGAACTTGTCAATAAAAATAAATGTGTTAGCTGACATGGCTAGTTGAGTGACTGTCAGTAGGCACGTTTGCATTGACCCAGGTTCATTAGACAAAAGCAATGTTGTAAAATATGGCAGATATAGGAGGAATTGTGGATTTTTCTTTCTGCAAACTGTCTTTATGTTGATGAAAACAGTGTTTTTTGCCGAATCATTTTGATTGTCACCGTGTAGCAATAATGCTCCATTCCACAACTAATTCTAAATCATGGATTAATGCTAAATCTGTTATTTTAACTATGAAAGTAATGTCTCTTTGCAGGTCAAGGATTGTCCTGACTTTCAAGAACACACGTGTTTAGCAGAGGTTACTGTGGGTCGAGTGAAACGCTTGTAGAATGGAAACAGTTCCCTCCGCTACGTTTCAACACTGTGGTTTGTTTTTTTAGGTGATGTCATTATGTTCCAGCTGTTTTCAGCAACACAAGATTGATTTGATTTGGAATTGTCGCATGTCATTTCTGATGTTGACAAATAATCACTGGACAAGTGAATGGAAACATAGAGCTACTGAATGACAAGACAAGACAAAAACAAAATGATGCACAAACAAATGTCTAACTTGCACCTTGTGTATTCTATTCTAACTCACAACAGTAAGTTGAGAACCCAACTTAGTTCCCCCCCCCCCAAAAAATATATTTTTGTACCGTTTTTTGGTGATCAGGGGCCCTCTAGCAGCCCTGAGTGAGGCCCTAAGTGACCGCTATTGGGACTTATGCCTGGAGCCGGCTCTGTATTTATTTTATTTTTTAAATATTTTTTAATTTTTTTACCCCTTTTTTCTCCCCAATTTCGTGGTATCCAATTGGTAGTTACAGTCTTTTATCGTCGCTGCAACTCCTGTACGGACTCAGGAGAGGCGAAGGTCGAGAGCCTTGCGTCCTCCGAAACACAACCCAACCCAACCAAGCCGCACTGCTTCTTGACATAATGCCCACTTAACCCGGAAGCCAGCCGCACCAATGTGTAGGAGGAAACACTGTACACCTGGCGACCATGTCAGCGTGCACTGCACCCGGTCCGCCACAGGAGTCGCTAGTGCGCGATGGGACAAGAACATCCCTGCCGGCCAAACCCGGACGACGCTGGACCAATTGTGCGCCGCCCCATGGGTCTCCCGGTCGCGGCCGGCTGCAACCGAGCCTGGACTCGAACCAGGATCTCTAGTGGCACAGATAGCACTGCGATACGGTGTCTTAGACGACTGAGAAAGAGCCTGGACTCTAACCCAGAATCTCTAGTGGCACAGCTAGCACTGCGATGCAGTGTCTTAGACCACTGCGCCACTCGAGAGGCCTTGCCCTGTGTTTCTGTCTGTGCTACGGACTGGTTAGCCCGAGAATGTACTGTTAAGGAGTGTAAGCCAGCCTATACCCTTAATGTCCAAGGACCTTCCATGTTACGACCAGAGGCAGACTGGCTCTGGCAGCCAAAACAACCAGATACTCCATCTAAAGCTTCATCCATTCTCTGTGGCACGGTTCCAGAAACATAAAGCTCTCTACTTTCATATTACATCAAAATAATTTCACGCTAAATACACACTTTCTCTACACTGTTTTAACTGGTTTAATAACGGTTACAGCCGACAGTATTATTCAGTCACAACACGTTTATAGCGTCCTCCTTCCATTACACACAGGTGTTTTGAGCATGCTGGACCACATGGGACTGGGGAAGTCATGGCTTCAAACTGAACACATGATCGCTGGACCACACGGGACTGGGGAAGTCATGGCTTCAAACTGAACACATGATC
>NW_019948690.1:0-4826 GCF_002910315.2 Salvelinus sp. IW2-2015
CTCTCCTCCCCACTATACTTCTGATTCCATTTGCCTTCTCTCTACATCCCTCTCGCTACTTCATTCGTTCCTCTTCCTCTCGCTCGTCCTCTCCCTCTTCACTACGTCCTCTCCTTCCTCTCTTCTCTCCTTCATCCCTTCCCAGTTCCTCTCCTCCCCACTAAGATCCCCTCCTCTCCTCTCTCTCATCCTCCCCATCTCCAACCCTCTCTCCTCTCCTCCCCACTCTCATCCATTCCTCTCCTCTCTCTGCGCTCCTTCTCCTCTCCTCTCCTCTCCTCCTCTCTCATCCTCTCCTCTCTCTCCTCTCCTCTCCTCTCCTCCCCAATCCAACCCCTTTCATCCTCTCCTCCCCACTCTTGATCCATTCCTTCTTCTCTCATCCTCTCCTCTCCTCATCCTCTCCTCTCTACCACCTCCAGACCCCTCCTCTCCTCTCCTTACCATTACCGTCCGCTACTCGCTCAAACACCGCTTAATCGCTGTCTTCCTCTCCGTTCCTACTTCACCCCTCTCCATACTCCTCACCCAATTCAACCCCTCCTCTCCCTCCTCTCCTGCTCCACTCTACTCCATTCCTCTCCATCCCCTCTCCCTATCGTCCCTTCTCGCTCTCCTCCCTCTCTCTTCCCTCTCCTCTCTCCCCACGTCCCCGCTCCTTCCTCTCCTCCCCACTCCACCTCTCCTCCTCGCTCGACCTCACTCTATCCATTCCTTCCTCCCCTCTCCTCTCCTCCCCTATCTCCTCCTTCTCCCTCTCACGTCTCCCACTCCACCGTCTTCTCCGTCGTCCTCTCCCCACTTCCACCTACTCTCCTCTCCTCCCACTCCATCCACTCCTCTCCTCAATCTAACTCCCTCGTCGTGCTCTCCCCATCGCCTTCCTCTGCTCTCACTCTATCTCATATTGTGCCTTCCTTTCGTCTCCTCTCTACTGCATCTCCAATCTCTACTCTAACTCCTCGTCCTACTCTGCGTCAGAGTGTGGCACTTAGAGTGCGTTGTGTGTGTTTTGGGTACCTACAGTGTTTGGTGTGTGTTCGATCTTTAAAGTGAGATTGTTAGTTCCAGACACATTTTTCCCATTTCCGCTCCGTATGACCCTTAGACGACCTTTGGCAAACTTAGAGGTGTTATGGGTAACATGTCTTGAATGGCTTAGTGGACATTAGAACACAACACACACACACACAAGAAGGTTTGTGTGTGTGATTACACTATTGTAAATTAAGTATGTGGGTGTGATGTGTTGTGTTGTGTTGTTGTGTGTGGTGTGATGGTGTGTGTGTGTGTGTGGTGTGTGTGTGTGTGTGTGTGTGTGTGTGTGTGTGGGTGTGTGTGTGTGTGGTGGTGTGTGTGGTGTGTTCTGTGTTAGTGGGGAGTGGTGTGGTCGTGTGTGTGGTGGGGGTAATATCTTCACGTGTTCTTGAATGAGACATTAGGAAAGGAATTGAAGGAGTATAACGGAGCTAAGGATTTGGGATTGCCAAACCTAACATCCTCCACTTGGCCTTCCAACAAACACACACACACACACACACACACACACACACACACATCACAAACACACACACACACACTCACACACACACACACAAACTATCGCTTTCACACACACACACGGTCACCAGACTATAAATTATATACATATAAAACTCTACCACTCACCCCGAGCTGACAGGTACAAATCTGTCGTTCTGTGCCCCCTGAACAAAACGCGGCCGTATAACCTCCACAGCTCCTAGCCGTCATTGAAAAATAAGAATTTGGTTCTTAATGACTTGCCTACGTAAAATAAATAATAATCCTAGTAAACATTCCCTGTCTTAGGTCAGAATCTAGGAATCACCAACTTTATTAAAAAAATGTGAACATGTCAACGAATAATAGTAGAGAGAATGATTTATTTACAGCTTTTAATTTCTTTCATCACATTCCCAGTGGGGTCAGAAGTTTACATACACTGCCAACTTAGTATTTGGTAAGCATTGCCCTTAAATGGTTTAACTTGGGTCAAAAGTTTTCGGGTGCCTTCCATAAGCTATCCTCATAATAATTTGGGTGCAATTTTGGGCCCATTCCTCCTGACAGAGCTGGTGGTAACCTGAGTCAGGTTTGTAGGCCTCCTTTGCTCGGAACATGCCATTTTTTCTGTTTTGCCCACAAATTTTCAATAGATTGAGGATCAGGGCTTTTGTAATGGCCACTCCAATACTTTGACTTTGGTTGTCCTTAATCCCATTTTGCCACATTTGGACAGTATGCTATAGGGTATCATGTCCATTTGGAAGACACAATTATGCAACCAAGTCTTTAACTTCCTGACTGAATGTCTTATGAGATGTTCTTCAATAATCTAACTCCACATAATTTTCCTAGGCCTCCATATGCCATTCTAACTTTTGTAAAGTGCATCAATTCCTCCTGCAGCAAGCACCCCACAACATGATGCTGCATCCAGGTATTCGCGTGCTTCACGTTGGTGATGGTGTTTTCTTCGGCTTGCCAAGCTCCCCCTTTTTCCTCCAAACAAATTAACGAGTGAGTCACATGTATTCGGCTACAAAGAGTTTATTTATTGCTTATCATCCAGAACCAAGAAGGACATTTTCCTTCGCAAGAAAGTGGCGATCTTTGTACCCCAATGTTGGCAGTTGCAAAAACCGTAGTCTGGCTTTTTATGGCGGTTTTAGCAGTGGCGTTCCTTCCTTGCTGAGCGGCATTTCAGTTTATGTTTTTGATATAAACGGACTTCGTTTTACCTGATAGAGAGATATAGAATACTTTTGTACGGTTTCCTCAATCTTCACAAGCTTCCCTTTGCTGTTAGTTCTGGGATGATTTGACACTTTCAACACCAAGTACAGTTCCCATCTCTAGGAGACAGAAACGCCGTCTCCTCGCCTTGAGCAGTATGGAAGGCTGTGTGGTCGTATGGTGTGTTAATACTTGCGTACTATTGTTGTACAGATGAACGTAGTAACCTTCAGGCGTTTGGAAATTGCTCCCAAGTATGAACCAGACTTGTGGAGGTCTACCAATTTTTTTCTGAGGTCTTAGCTGATTTCTTTTGAATTCTTTCACCATGATGTACAAACACAAGTAGGCACGAGTTTTTGAAGGTTAGCATTGAAATTACCATACCACAGGTACATGTTACCCTCGTCCCAAATTGACTCAAATTATGTCAATTAGCATTATAAGAAGCTTTCTAAGCCATGACATACTTTGTGGAATTTTCCAAGCTGTTATAAAGGCACAGTCAACTTAGAGTGTAGTGTAACTTCTGACCAACTGGAAATTTTAAATACAGTGAATTATACAGTGAAATAATCTTGTCTGTGAAACAATTGTTGGACAAAATTACTGTGTTCATGCACAAGTAGATGTTCCTAAGCGACTTGCCAAAACTATAGTTTGTTAAAAGAAAATTTGTGGAGTGGTTGGAAAAACGAGTTTTAACGACTAAGTATATGAAACTTTCGACTTCAACGTACTGAGAAAAACGTCAAGCTGAATGTCGACCATAGCGACATGGATTGAATTCATTAATTAAGTTATTTTAGGGGACAATAGCATGGGCCATGTTTTAGCAGTCTATGCGAGGCTGCGGTAGTAGCCCTGGCAAAGGTAGTTGCAATATAATAGGTGAATAGGGTTTCCTTTTGGGGATGCGGACATGACGGTTGTGGGATCCTGTGTTTTAGAGCTGACTGTAAATTCTGGGTAATCGAAGATGGATATAGTGGAAGGTAGTGAGTGGATATAGTGGAAGGAGTGAGTAGATACAGTGCCTTGCAAAGTATTCATACCCCTTGGAGTTTTTCCTATTTTGTTGCATTACAACCTGTCATTTAAATAGATTTTTATATGGATTTCATGTAATGGACATACACAAAATAGTCCAAATTGGTGAAGTGAAACTAAATATAAACTGAAAAGTGGTGTGTACGTATGTATTCACCCCCTTTGCTATGAAGCCCCTAAATAAAATCTGGTGCAACCAATTTCCTTCAGAAGTCAAATAATTAGTTAAATAAAGTCCACCTGTGTGCAATGTAAGTGTCACATGATCTGTCACATGATCTCAGTATATATACACCTGTTCTGTTCTGAAATTACACAGAAGGATAAATTACAATATGTAGCCTAAGTCATATGATTTAGAAAATACATAAATGGCCATCAATGGTACTGATATGCTATGATATTGTCCTTAATAATATAGGTGAAAATAAATAAGGAAATAAGGCAATCGAATTTCTACATTTCTTTTTGACAGTTTCCATCTCACTCACTCACCTACCAGAAAACACCGGCCTCCCTGTCTTCGTCAAGGCGCCTGCAGTGTGCTTTGTGCCCGCTAGGCGGCAGTGTAGGGCCGGGAGAAATACTGAAATACTTCCATCACTGACCCCCGAGACAGGGACGGTCAGAGAGATGCATAGCGGAGAGTGAGAACGTCGATGGAGGCAGAGCAAAGAGAAGGAAAGAGAGAGAGAGAGAGAGAGAGAGAGAGAGATTCCTGGTATGTCTTAGAAAAACACTGTGAAAAGAAAAAAGCACATAAAGCCTCTCGCTTAATTCAGTTCAAACACGGGGCACGTTGTCTTTGGCTAGGAGAGAATGGGGAGAATAACAGAGAAAAAATAGACAGAAAGAGAAAGAAAAGAGAGAGAGGAGAGAGAGATGGCAGACCCTGGCTGTCCAGAGCATGTTTTGCGTAGACAGACAGACAGACAGACAGACAGACAGACAGACAGACAGACAGACAGACAGACAGACAGACAGACAGACAGACAGACAGACAGACAGACAAATTTGGC
>NW_019948690.1:5606-13035 GCF_002910315.2 Salvelinus sp. IW2-2015
GCGCGCGCGCTCAGCACCAGAGCTTGCGCAGGCAGCCCACATGTGGGTCAGAGTTGAATCGCGGGGGTCAGAACTGCGCGGTGCTGTTACGTAATCACGGAATAATAATGTTGATCAGAATGCGGACATAATTGAAACCATGTCCCCTCAACTCCTTCTTCATGCCTCGATGGAGAAACACAGAAGGGAAGGCTGCGCACAGAACATGTGGGTACCAGAGTTTTATATTGTTTTATATGATAGTATATACGCCACATGACTTGACATTATGAAAGGGACTCATCTTATCCACTGGTGAGGCAGGTGGTTGGATAGGTACAGGCATTATACATGAATTAATTCATTAATATTCTTAATTAACATAAACTACATCTTGCCGTCATTGGCACTTTATACGCGTTCCGTGTCATCTGAAGCTCGAGTACGCACTTCGGTTCCAAGCACCGAAACAGTCCCGTTACTCACGCCTCCATCGGGTTGTCTTTAGATCATTACCGCCACCCTGGAACCGGTGGGTGAAACGGGGAACATTGACGAGTGACCGAAAAGGAAATATTGGAAAGAAACATCTTGGGATTTCTAGAAATCCTCTCGGATTTGAGCCACGAGCTGTGTTTCAACCAGACAACGGGTCTCTGTCCTTCCCTGACGTTTTATGGGAATCTCTGGTGTGTTCATTGACGTCTTGTTTGTAATAAATAAATACATATAAATAAATATGGATACATCAATTCATCAATAAAAACTATCATCATCATCATATTCACATTCACACTGTTATAGCAAATATGTCGCGCCAACATAAACGTCTATGGATCCAACACGCCTTTGTCAGAGCAGGTGAGAGGGTCCCAGTAGCCAGAACCGAGTAAAAAAAGCCTGAAAAAAACGTTAACCCCATTTCCTCTCCCTAACCTTTTTACGCACCCCCCCTCTCTCTCTCGGGTGGGCCGCCAGCTCCAGCACGCTCCTACCCCTCCTCTCCTTCACTTCCCGCCTCAGAGGGAGAGGGGTGGTGGAGCAGAGGGAGGGGAGGGGGAACCCTCTAGCTTGCCTAGCCGTCTCGTAGTGACGTTGGGGGGCTGGGGGCTCTCTCTCTCCAACCCTGGCCGCTTGCCGGAGCGCAGCCTGCCTGCTACTATATAAACACACACTGAGAGCGGTTGTATGCGCTACTCACACACCGAGAAAAGTGTATGTGAAAGAGAGAGAGAGAGAGAGTCAGAGAAGGAGAGAGAGACGACAGATAGTGTGTGTGTGAGTGAGAGAAGGAACGCAACTAGTGGAATAGAGAGCAAAAGAGAGACGACTCACGGTAGCCCCAAGTAGCATCAGAAGACTCCTTGAGCTCACTACCCATCGGGCTCTGCTACAAGAACTAACGGCAATAACGGATATTCCTTGTTTTTTAATTATCTTTTTTTTCTCTTCATCTGCCTCGTGAACAACACTTTAGTTTTGAGAGATTTAAATACGTTTTTTTTCCGGAATAGAGATTTTTTTTTAATACTTTCCATTTCTTGAAACGTTTAAACGAAAATCCCCAGTTTATTTTCTGAATACTTTCCGAGACTCGCTCACTGTTTCCACGTGCGTTCTGGGAGCGGGACAAATATTTGTCAAACAGATTTTTTTATCCATTATTTTTTTTTTTACATTTTCTTATTTATTTAAGGCAAAATTTCAAAATCATTACCAACATGACATTTCAAAACGTTAATTCATCAGTTTCCACTCTCGTTGAATTATCTCCTTTATTCAAGTCATTGAAGGTGACGTTTTCAGGAGTTATATAGAACTTTTTAAATGCCTTTTTTTTCCATCCACCCACTGATTGATAGCCAACATTTGGACCTGTGAGAGAAGTAGATCAGCGACCCACAGGACTACTCTCTCCACTCAAATTCAAGTCGATCTATTTCAACAACATTTGCTCTATCGCTCGACATTTTTTTTTTTTTATATAAATAGTTACATTTCCATAATCAATCAATTATAATCAATCAAGTCCCTTTATCGATAACCATCGATATTTTGATTGATCATCATCAGAGTATTTCCAATTTCATCCCTATAACCCAACTTCCCCCCCCCAAACCACATCGTGGTGAGATCAGTGATTTTTTTCCACCACTCCCAATCACCATCATTCAGACACCGACCCTTCCTCGCCATGCTATTCGATAACTTTGACCTGGTTTCGGCTTTGGCCACCCTAGCGGCCTGCGCGGTGTCCATGGCCCTCCTCCTAGTGGTGTCCCAGCAACTCTGGCAGCTTCGATGGACATCAACACGTGACAAAAACTGCAAGCTACCGATGCCTAAAGGTTCAATGGGGTTCCCCATCATAGGAGAAACGTGCCATTGGCTCTTCCAGGTAAGACCGTCAGAATCTCTCTCTCTGTCTGTGGAATGATTGTGGTTCTCTTTTACAGACGTGTTTCTGTCTTCCGGTGGGATTTTCTAGCCATGTCTCTCTGTGTGTGGGGGTCTCTTGTCTTTAGACCACAAAGTCTCTCTCTCTCTCTCTCTTTCTCTCTGCTCTGTCCACCTACTGTTGGCGAAATGTTGGATGACAATATCTGTTGCACATCCAATTAGTCATTCAATTCACTCACGTTGGCTGTCACTTTATGACCATGTGCGTAAAAAAAAAATCCCTTTTTTTAAAAGTATTTGTCCTTATATAAGATTGAGTTCATGGTTAGGGGATAACAGTTAGGGGTAGGATAGGGGTTAAGGTAGCAGTGGGTTTCTCTGTCTCCCAAGCTCGGTTCCCTCCTCCCCCCGTCTCTAAGTCTCCCAAGCCCAGTTCCCTCCTCTTCTCCCCCCGTCTCTGAGTCTCCCAAGCCCGGTTCCCTCCTCTTCTCCCCCGTCTCTGAAACAGGGGCGATAGAGCAGGAGGAGGACAGAGAGGAACGACAGGATAAGTGTGTGTGGGAGTTGCAAGAGAAGGAGATGCAACACAGCCTAGGAATAGAGCAGCAAAAGAGAGACGACTCACAGATAAGAAACAAGCGTAGAGACATGATGATCATGCAAGAAGGACACTTGAGCTAATGTGTCCTACAGCATTCTGAGAGCGCGACGCTCTTCTGGAGGTCTTTGCTCGCATCGTCTCTCGCGAGGACTCTCGTGGCTACACAGCAGACGTCCAATCCGCAAAACCGAGGGTAGGTGTGACCCACAGTGGTATATGTTTTTTAATATCCTTTATTTATTTTGTCACTACCAGCCATTGCGCTTTTGCCTCATAGTAGAACGAACATCTTTGCTCTCACGCTTCTTCGACGTAGACTAATAAATACGTTTTTTCTTATGCACCGTGAATTAACATGCAGAATTATTATGCTGTGGTATGTGTATGAATATAATTAGCTAGCATAATAGTATTCTATATTGGAAAACGTGTTATATTAAGCAACGCTCGCACCCACATGTCTTTACACTAGATATTATAAATTCTCATACGAGTACTTATGGTGCTGTACGACTGTCGCGGCAATCACTGGTTTGTGCCATAAAGCCGTGCGTTTTTGGGTATGTCAGGGGTTACAAAGAGGAGTTGTAGCAGAGGGGATACAGCCTTTTTTTTAGCATATCATGCTTTGGTTTATATATTTGCATATATTCAGTATTTAGTATGGGTAAGCAAGGAGGATGGCGGAGACCGCTGTGGAGGATCTCAGTATGAGATCGGAATTCAACACGACTCGTCAAGTTCCAGAGTACGTCTGGCTGGCTATGGACTAGTCCAGGTCAATCTACCATCGGCATGTTCGATTAGATTCCACTGTACTCTCTTAAGATTGCAGTCATGCTAGAGCCGGTGTATCGCGCTCTTTTTTCAGGCAGTATTAATACTCTTTTGAACCTTCTTCTCTCATGCCAACCTTTTTTTTCTCATTCCACACACTTGGGGGCCTCGACTGGAATTGGCACTCCAGGCTAAGTCTGGATCTGAGTCGCAGAGACCGTAAGATATACACGACACCGCACAACAGGTACTAATTTACTCCTCAAATACCCCGCTTCACAATGGCACGCAGGGTTCAGGTCTCAATAGAGATGCAGAGAGAAGTGCTCGCCTGAAGAGGATCGCTCGGAAGATGATGTATGAGAGTATTGTGTTATGTGAGACTGAGAGAGCGAGGCAGAATAGAGGAGATCCGAGAGAGAAAAGAGGGCTAAATACAGACGAGTCAACGATTATAATCAAAGCGCAAGCGTGCCCTTTAAGTTTCCGATTAAGCCAATAACAGCAATTCGAGGATACTTATCTCGATTGTCTATTTATAACTCATCAGGAGTTATAATCTGGTCTACATATCTCATTCTCTACGTCACATACTAACCCAATCTTCCCACCCCCAAACCACATCCGTGGTGAGATCAGGTATTGGTATTTATTCCACTCTACTCTCTAATCCCGCTCCAGATCTCGAGGATCACATATTACTTCGTACACACGTTCGCATTGTCTGCTTCGCTCGCCATGCTTTGTAGTCAAGGGAACGATTTACATAGATACTGGCACCTCGAGATTTGAGGTTTGGCCACCCTCTACAAGCGGCCAGCGGGATAGTCGGACAATGGCGCATGATCGACGGGCTCAGCCTAGTGGTGTCCAAGCAACCTTCTGGCTGACGGCTTTTCGACAATGGAAAACATGGCAACGTGAAAAAACTAGCAGACTGTGTACACAAAGGTCAAGCTGATTGCCTATAGATAAGTCGATAGTCAATAGGGGGTTTCAACTCCACTATCTTCATAGGTATGTAGTAAGTGACCTACTTACAATATGATCAAAAATCCTAGAAGTCCACGCTATCTACATGACGGCAGAATCTAGCCTCTTTCTTGCGGAGAACTAGAGGAGTAGGGTGCTTTTGCGCTTGCTGAACTTTGTCTTACAGTGAGTAGATTATCTGTCTTCCGCCGTGGGATTTTCTAAGCGCCCGAATCAAATCTCATTTGCATGTGTTGTTGTTGGGTGGGCTGCTGTGAATGTGTGGGCTCGTTTATAGAACCCAAATTTTAGTACAAAAGTGACTGCAGTATGTGCATCTTAATTTCCAAATGATCTGTTGCGTTTTTCGTCGCTGTCGGCTGAACTATAAAACAGTCGCACCACTCCATAGCCGTCTACTGGATAGTGGGTAGCAGAATGGTGCTACGGTGACGTTATGTATACTTATTTTCTTGTTGGCGCTATAACACTCAAAAAGAGTTAACACGATAGGGTTGGGAGTAGTCATTATGAAGAAATGTTCCCGACCATAGCACTATCTCCTATTGGTACACAGCTACTTGATGTGACGATGCAGATGTAGTCATTACTGAACTGGGCTGTCACTAAAGCATATGGTGACAACCATCAAATATGTGTAGCTGCGATAGGTTCAATCACCAATATAAAAAATCCCTTTATTTTCTAAAAGTATCCTGGTGTCCTTATATAGAGATTTAGATCCATGAGCACTTGCTAATGGATTAGGGGATACCAGCAACGTATTGGAAGGTTACGCGCACTTATGGGAGTGGATCTATGAGAGACTAGGGGCACGCACTAGAACCCCTGTGATTATCTCTGTCTCTCCAAGAAACGCCTCACTATGCGTTCCTCGCAATACTGCTCATCCGATGAGCAAAGGTGGCAAGTTCTCGCAAGAGTACTTTCTACAGATGTAGCCTATGGTAGTGCGTAAGCGTGCCCAATGACCTCGAACGTCGGTCGCCAAAAGCTATCCGAGCTCCATGCCAGTACAGTTTCACTCTTTTAGGCGGTTCTTGCAGAAGGAAGCGGTTCCTCCCATAAAAACAGGCCAAAAAAGAAAGAAACCCCTTCCCAGTTCCACAACCCCCCTTCTGAGCTAACTCACGCAACTACGACTGCTATAATCTTCTGCGCCTAGACCGCCCGGGCACGGCAAGCGGGTACCGAGAGCGCCAAGAACTAGGCTCCAAAGGCTGCCGGTCACACGGAAGCTTTTCCACCTGCTTCCTCCAAGCCAATAAGAACTGCTGAACCAATTCAATGCCAAAATGGCCACCCCGGCACTGATCCCTCTTGCTTGCACTCTGCTGCTTACTCTTTCGTTATTATTTACTTGCCATAGAAAGTCATTTCAGAGCGTTTTTAACCCGTACAGTGTCCAAATTACCTCTTCTTTGTACCTACACCACTGTACACCGCGCCACGATCGCACTTGGGTATACCCACCGTCTCTGAGTCTGCTTCCACGAAGCCCGTTCTCCCCTCCTCTTCTCGGGGTACTGCCCTGTTATTATGCCGCCCTCCTTTGTATTGCTCTAAGGTGTCATTTTTGCTTATTGATTTAGTTTTCTACACAGGTAGTCTCATTCTTATAGTGACTCCTATTCCCTTCTTGTGGTTTTTCTTTGACACTGCTCTGTGTTGGTTAAGGGCGTGTGTATATTCCAAATCGCATTTCACGCTTTCAAGGTGCTCCTGTTGTGTCGATTCTCCTGGGCACTAGAGGCGTGCGTGCCTCTGCGCCGCGCATTGACGTAGAAGTATAGGCCTTTCAAATAACCACGGGTCTCAGGCTTGGTTACCGAGTTGACTATTACATTTCTACATACTACATCGAGTATGACCCGTCCACACATTTCTAGAGACACCAAGGTGTCTAAAAGCGTTCCACCACGCGCACACGGATGCCACTTAGTTGACTGCGGCCGTATTTTGCTTCTCTGTTGCACTCCAATGTCCTTCTCATACACGTCTCAGCTTCGGGCTGGATGGTCCTTGGGTGGCGCGAGCTCCATTGCTTTGATAGACAACATGGTAAACTCTGTTGGAGCGTCGAAAAAACCTCTAGACGTTAATAGCGGGTCTCTTCGACACAGAACCAGTGCGCCTGGACAGTCTTCACTCACCATATCTGCTTCTCCCCCCATTTCCAGCGAGGCACCTCAAATCTTTTGCCCTGTCTTGCTCCTCGCAGATTTAACCTCACCCATGTCGTCAGTTGTCCACAACAGGTACCACAACATCCTTCTTAACCTGATGCTCCTCTCTCCTTCCATCAACTCACTGATTAAAGTGAGCATTTTAAGAAATTACCATCCAATATGCGATCATAGCTTTCACCTGGTAGCTCTCCATCGGAAAACAGCAGCGCGTCCCACGTAATGTCTTTGCTAGCACTGTGGTAATAACACAGAGATTTACATTCATCACTTGGCAAGAAGCTAGCCTCAGGATGTAGCCTATTCTATGGAGGCATTAATTCACCGGGTTCTGGAGGGTTCGGGCTAGTTTCCCAAATATTCTGGTATTGCTCTGCACTGAACAGCCCCGCGTTCGTGAAGTCTCAACCAAGCCCGTTCGCTCACTCTTTCTTCCCCCGTCTGCTGAGTTCCCAAGCGCGCCAAGTTCCCTCCTCTTCTCCCCCCGAGACTG
>NW_019948690.1:13060-14230 GCF_002910315.2 Salvelinus sp. IW2-2015
GTTCCCTCCTCTTCTCCCCCCATCTCTGAGTCTCCCAAGCCCAGTTCCCTCCTCTTCTCCCCCGTCTCTGAGTCCGCCAAGCCGGGTTCCCTCCTCTTCTCCCCGTCTCTGAGTCTCCCAAGCCCGGTTCGCTCCTCTTCTCCCCCTCCAGCCGCTGAACTGACCCTACCTGTCACCTCTCCTCTCCTGGCTGTCCCCGAAACGCTCCAGATTCGTATGTTTTCATCAGCGGTATAAAAGTAGAATTTTAGAAGTGTCAAGTTACTGAAACTCGAAAATATATATTTTTTTACTAGTTAAAAAATAAAACAATCCATGGTTTATGTATTTATGTTGGCCACTCTAGTGTATGTTAGATATCATAACCCCCCATAAGCATAAATAACTTGGCTTTTCATTCAACTGTTTAAATTCCTAAACTCAACTTCATTCAACTTCCATGGACCCCGTCACACGGTCAGTAGCTTCTTTAGTACGTCCCGTCAGCGCGATATAAAAGAGAGCGATATAAAAGGTTGTGAGCGAGTGATTTCTGGCTGCGTCCACGTTTTTATAAAGTGATAGATTCATAGAACTACTCCGCCAGGCTGTACATTAGCCCCGCCGCTAAGTAGCACTTGTCAGCGCGCTGATGTGTCGCAGGAGAAAGCGAGAGAGAGAGAGAGAGAGAGAGAGAGAGAGAGAGAGAGAGGGGGGTGAGAGAGAACAAGAGCAAGGCGGCATGTAGCCCGCGTGTGGGACTTGAACTCTCTGTGCTCCGCTCCCTGCGTGGCTTTCGTTTATACACCGCGCGACGCGTTCCCGGAATGCGCCAGTCGAGCCATGGCCAAGTTTATGGAGAGGAAGAGAAAAATCATTCATGACATGAAATCTCTCTCTCTCTCTTTCTTGCTCGGACAACTGATTTGTCAGTTCGGCTAAAACACAGTTACGTTGTAGTGAAAGTGGAAAAGCAGGCAATACAATGCCACGTTTCTTTGGGAAAGTTGAGTTTTCATCTGTAACCACTATTGAAAACATATCACCAGTACCAAGAACTGAAAGAGTTGCTGTGTTTGACTTTCTATAATATTTACAAGTAAAAAATCTTTTAAATATACAACATGCTCATTGGGCTGAGAGAGAGAGAGAGAGAGAGAGAGAGAGAGAGAGAGAGAGAGAGAGAGAGAG
>NW_019948691.1:0-4069 GCF_002910315.2 Salvelinus sp. IW2-2015
AAGACCGTGAAGCTAATAAACTGTAGTGCAAATACCAGGCCTAACAAACGTTCAGACCATTAGACAATCTACCAATCAGAGAAAGCCTATGAGCTACCTTAAATAGGGGCTCCAATCTGAGAACAACGAAATCAGCTGTCTCTATTGGGAACCCATTCAGCGCAACCATAGACCCCTAGACAACCTACACCAACATAGACCAGCTAGAACACATACACTCAACACAAAACCCATAACTCCCCAAACCCCTTTACCATATAACCACCCAAACGATAAAACACAACCATTCCCATGTCACAACCCTGACCCTAACTACAATAATAAAGAAAACAAATGAATACTAAGGCCAGGGCGTGACAATTAAGATATATATTGTGATGTGTAACCATGTATATAATAGCATTAAAGATAATATTGTGATTGTACCAATGTAATATAATATTCCATTAATGATAATATTGTGACGTGTATTTTTGTTTTTCATTCTTCTTTCAGGCAGCGAGGGTACAAGTCGCACAGGATTCTCACTCGATAAAGAGGCTTCCGAAGGGCGCAGTGGAGCCTCGATCACTTCAACAACTAGCGTTTGAGATCGACTCGATTGACTCGTGAACGAGCGTATCGGGTGATAAGTGTTCTGTTTTGAGATTCAGCCGATATTTAAAATAAAAACTTTAGCACTTTTCTTCTATTCATTTTGACTACAGAAGGTAGAAAACCTGTTTTCACATGTAGAACACTGGTACGGTCCCTGGAGATAATTGAGGTTCGAAAGGATCCATTTGAAACTTAACCGTCTGCTCCAGTTTTGCCTCCGTTCTGCAGTCAGTAGAATGGAGAGAGAGAGAGGAGAAGGTGGGTTCAGGTCTTATGTGGAACAGCCACAGCAGTCTCCACCCATTCACCAAGGCTAGAGAGAAGAGAGAGAGAGAGAGAGAGAGACAGAGAGACAGAGAGACAGAGCGAACAGAGAGACAGAGAGAGAACAAGAGAGAGAGAGAGGACAGAGAGAGACAGAGAGAGACAGAAGAGAGAGAGAGAGAGAGAGACAGAGAGACAGAGAGACAGAGAGAACAGAGAGACAGAGAGACAGAGAGACAGAGAGGAGAAGAATAGAATATGATCCTTAATAGCTGTGGTAAGGGCATGACATAGCTGAAGAAAAGGCAGGTTGATGTGGTCAGCAGTGTAGATTTTATTTTACAGGTCTTGGTGATCCTAAAGGTGAAACTGGAAATCATACAAACTATACGAGTTCCTAAATATATAGGATGGGTAATCAACCCAGACGGCTGTTCAATCTGAAACAACCCTCCTCTGGGGCTGCAACAGGTAATAACCCAGAAGGCCTGTTCTACGTCTTGAACCCCTCCCTCTGGAAGCTCAACCAGGTAATAACCAGAAGCTGTCTATCTGAACACCTCCTCTGGAGCTCAACAGGTAATAACCCAAGAAGGCTGTCCTAGTCTGAACACCCTCCCCCTGGAGCTCAACAAAGGTATAACCCAGAAGGCTGTTTCTAATTCTGAACACCTCCCTCTGGAGCTCAACAGAGTAATCAACCCAGAAGGCTGTCCTATTCTGAACACCCTCCCCTTCTGGGAGCTCAACAGGTAATAACCAGAAGGCTGTCCTATCTGAAAACCCTCCCTCTGGAGCTCAACAGTAATAACCAGAGGGCCTGTTTCTATCCTGAATACCCTCTGCTCGGAGCTCAACCAGGTAATAACAGAAGGCTGTCCCTATCTGACACTGTCCCTCTGAAAGCTCAACAGGTAATAACCCAGAAGGCTGTTTACTGAACCATCCCTCTGGAGCTCAGCAGGTATAACCAGAAGCGCTGTTCCTATTCTGACCCCTCCCTCTGGAGCTCAAAGGTAAATCCAGAAGGCTGTCCTATCTGAAACACGCCTCCTCTTGGGCTCACAGGTATAACCCAGAAGGCCCTGTTCTATCTGAACACCCTCCCTTGCTGGAGCTCAACATGGTAATAACCCAGAAGGTGGTTTTATCTGAACACCCTCCCTCGGAGCTCAACAGGTATAACGCCAGAAGGCTGTTCACTGAACACCTCCCTTGGAGCTGCAGCAGGGTATAACCAGAAGCTGTCCTATCTGAATCACCCTCCCTCTGGCCTCAACAGGTAAAAAACCCGAAGGCTGTTCTAACCTGAAACACGCCTCCCTCTGGAGCTTCACAGGTATACACCAGAAAGGTGTTGCTATCTGAACACCCCTCCTCTGGAGCTCCAAGGTTAATAACCAGAAGTGCTTGTTCTATTCTGAACACGCCTCCCTCTGGGAGCTCAACAGGTAATACCCAGAAGGCTGTCCTATTGAACACCCTTCCCTCTGAGCTCAAGCAGTGTAATAACCGAGAAGGCTGTTCTTTCCTGACATCCTCCCTGCTGGAGTCAAACGTAATAACCCGAAGGCTGTTCTATCTGAAACACCCTCCTCTTGATAAACAGATTGGGAATCTGTCTCAAGGAAGCTTCAAACCGCCGATTGGCTGACATAATAAGCACTTGGCCTCCAGGACTATCAATTACCCAATTTGGCAATTACAACCAATTAACTGGTTCTACAATGTGGAAATGGCCTTTTACATCCATTTGGTACATTCATCTTAATCACACTTAATGATATTTCAACACCGTGGAACAATCATTTTCTCTTATTAAATGTTCTTCTGACTCCAAAAGCGTGGAGCGGAAGCCACGTAGCACCAAGCGCACTGAGGCAAACCGGCTCCTAATGACAGAGACGTAGGACGCAGACACACGGGTCTCCGACATAAACCGGGAAATATGGAACAAAGGAAACCAGACATTGAATTAAATAAATGTAACTTCTATCTCATGAGTCTTGCGAACGTTCATGTGCACTATAAACATCGCGCTCGCTCAGAGCAAGGGGAAATAAATAGTTGGTTGTAAAATGATGAAACGCTAGTAATTATTGTAGTATATTAGATGGAATATTAGATTTACCAACATGCATTTAAACGTGTGAAAGCAACAGCCAACGTTTCAACAATATATATTTTTTAAATCACTCTCCACTGGCGGGAGTTTGGGGGGAGAAGGTGAAGAGCCGCTTATGGTGCGTCTTTCTCCACTGTAATAATTTGTTTTTAACGACAAATTCCAAATACAAACTTCATAAGTAAACGATCAATGCCAAGCAATTGTTACGTACCAAAATACCAGTTGTCTTATGCTAGTAAGTGTTGCCCCATTGCTGGTGAGCTTGAAAAGGAAACAGTTCATATTGTTGATCACCAATGTTTTGGGGAGAAGATGCATATTCATTACGGCGATCCTCTCTCCTTACATTGTGACGTTTGCGCTGCAGCCGATCCTATAGGTCTACAGCAATTCACCAATCTGTTCGCTAGCTCACCCGGCCTGTGTTGATTGACAGTTTGTTGGTCCAATCAGAGTGCCGAGCGTGCGTTTCACTAGCCGTTCTGTTGCATTTTTGTTGTTGCAAGGGTGGTGCTGCGGCTACTGTCTCTGGCTGCGTGTAGCCTAATCCACACACTCTCTGCCACAAAATGAGTGACAAAACATTACAAAACCTGGCCAGATAATTTCTATTCATCAGTCTCAAGTTATTTTATTTTCTATCAAGTTGAATCTCAAGTAATCCAGTTTGTGACCAAGTCAAGTCATGTGACTCAGGTCCACATGGTGGTGGCTGCATCATTTATGGGTATGCTTGCCATCGACAAGGACTAGGGAGTTTTTCAGGATAAAAAGATACGGGAAGGAGCTAAGAACAGACAACATCCTGGAGGAAAACCTGGTTCAGTCTGCTTTCTAACAGACACTGGGAGATGAATTCACCTTTCAGCAGGACAATAACCTGAAACACAAGGCCAAATCTACACTGGAGTTGCTCACCGAGAAGACAGTGAAAATTCCTAAGTGGCCTTGTTACAGTTTTGACTTAAATCGTCTTGAAAATCTATGGCAAGACTTTAATTCAGGTGTGTAAAGCTCTTAGAGACTTACCCTAAAAGACTGACAGATGTAATGACTCTTAGAGACTTACCCTAAAAGACT
>NW_019948691.1:4142-10720 GCF_002910315.2 Salvelinus sp. IW2-2015
AGCTGTTATCTTCTGAATAAACTCTTAACGACCTAGTAAACTTTTACATCAGTAGCAGTCAATATTTAATCGTCACTTTATTCAGTCTCATCTGAAAGTTGTAAATTCTTGGTTATCTTCACGAACCCTGGCTAACAAGTTAAATCAGCAATACAAAATTTGGTTGAAATATTTACTAAATACCTACATAATCACACAGACTTACATCTACACAGAATGGATCATACATTGATTACAAATTATGTCATAAAGGAAAACGTCCCTAGCGGACGGAACAGATATGACGGCTGGTTACACAAAGAAAGGTGGTTTGGGTTTGAGTGAAAGAGTGGGAAGGCAGTGACACAAAACCCTTTTTGTTCCTCAATCGGGCCGTAGGCAGCTATGCTATCGTAAAGTATCGTACAGTATTTTGTGCATTCTAAAATACCGCCCATTTGAAAATGCAATAAATATTTACTCTGAGCTGCGCTTCGATCGGTTGGTCGTAGATGGAAGGCCAGGTTGTCCTTTGAAGAATGTCTTGTGGTAAACACGTTGTCCGTCCTTTCCTAGCCCACGTTTACAGCGGCTGCTAACTCGACGGCTAGGAGGTATCACTTCTGGAGTGAATAAGAGTTGAAAGTTCATATCAAGTTGCCATACTTTTAAGCTCGTGCTATATTCTGGCTGGTATAGTTGAAATTCATCCTTTCGCCGTGTCGATCGTCATCTTCACATTGAACATGATGCTAATTTCGTTAGGTTATTATCTGAGCCCTTTTAACATAGGACCGTCGTCCTCGGAACAGGATGTTGAATTTTCGTCAACGGGTTTATATAGTGGTGAAAGAAGGGCTTGTTTCATAGTTTACAACCCATGTCTGTTCACTTGGGCAGAGTGGTGTTCTTATGACAAACCGTTCTCTCATTAAGAAGCTGAAAATTACATTTCATCTTTTCACAAATAGTTTCATATTTAAACATTTAAATTGCACAACAATTCCATGTGAATATGATAACTATAATGTGTAGACTTTCCCAGATACAGTTTGTCATAATGTCTCAGACGCCAACTGATCTGACATCATATTCATTAAGTACCAACGCATATTTTCAACTGGTTGGATTACCGAAATATGGTTCCGTTTGCCATCTTTTGATGTCACCAGACTCTCTCTCAATGTTAACAAAGGGATGTTCAATAGTCACATCGGTAGAGTAGAGAGAGGAAAAAGGGGAAAGGTATTTATGGGGGTCATAAACCTCCCCTAACAGGCCAACGTCATGACAACTTGAAAATGGATTTCTAGCAATGATCAACAACCGACTTGACAGAACTTTAGAGTATTTTGTGTAGATCGTTGACACATTTAAAAAAGAAAAATCCATTTTAATCTCACTTTGTAACACGACAAAATGGGGGAAAAGGTCAAGGGGTCAATACTTAATGAAGGGACTGTAGATCGATGCATTACACTCTTTTTGTTTATAAAGCCCTGTTGCATAAACGTCAGCCTTAATGAGCGAACTCTGCAGACCCTTTTCATCTACACTGAGGTGATCTGCTTTTAGTTTTTTGGGGGGCGTGTTGAATGATCTACGATGCACTTTAAAATGAGAGGAATTGGTGGAATTTCAGACGGTTGTTAGGATGACCTTTTCACTGAAGAATGTGTCTTTTTATTTTTTATGATTGTTTTGTTTTTCGTGTATTGTTGTGTATAATAACAGGTTTCTTAATAGTAGTTTAATGTGTTTTATTGAATGTTGATCAAGGCTGGATTAATGCAAGGGCTCACCGGGGTTGAAAAATGTATGCAGTATATACAGGAAGTATTCAGACCCCTTGACTTTTTCCACATCTTGTTACGTTACAGCCTTATTCTAAAATGGATACAAATATTGTTCTCTTCAATCTATATAGAATATCCCATAATGACAAAGCGAAAACAGTTTTATTTTAATTTTTTTGCACACAAAAAATTAATGAAATCACATTTTACATAAGTATTCAGACCCTTTACTCAGTACTTTGTTGAAGCACCTTTGGCAGCGATTACAGCCTCAGGTCTTGGGTATGACGCTACAAGCTTGGCACACCTGTATTTGGGGAGTTTCTCCCATTCTTCTCTGCAGATCCTCTCAAGCTCTGTCAGGTTGGATGGGGAGCGTCGCTGCACGGCTATTTTCAGGTCTCTCCAGAGATGTTCGATCAGGTTCAAGTCCGGGGTCTTGCTGGGCCACTCAAGGACATTCAGAGACTTGTCCTGAAGCCACTCCTCAATCAATCAATCAAGTTTATTTTATATAGCCTTCGTACATCAGCTATTATCTCGAAGTGCTGTACAGAAACCCAGCCTAAAACCCCAAACAGCAAGCAATGCAGGTGTAGAAGCACGGTGGCTAGGAAAAACTCCCTAGAAAGGCCAAACCTAGGAAGAAACCTAGAAGGAGGTTCCCCTCCTGCATTGTTTTGGCTGGTGTGCTTAGGGTCATTGTCTTGTTGGAAGGTGAACTTTACCCAGGCTGAGGTACTGAGCACTGAGGTCCAGGCAGGGGAACCTGCTGGCCGGTTCCCCTCTCTCCACTGGGATTCTCTGCCTCTAACCCTATTACAGGGCTGAGTCACTGGCTTACTGGTGCTCTTTCATGCCGTCCCTAGGAGGGGTGCGTCACTTGAGTGGGTTGAGTTCCTGAGGTCCTGAGCACTCTGGAGCAGGTTTTCATCAAGATTCACTCTGTACTTTGCTCTGTTCATATTTCATATTTCCCTCGATCTTGACTAGTGCCGTTGAAAAACATCCCCACAGCATGATGCTGCCACCACCATGCTTCACCCGTAGGGATGGTGCCAGGTTTCCTCCAGACGTGACACATGGCATTCAGGCCAAAGAGTTCAATCTTGGTTTCATCAGACCAGAGAATCTTGTTTCTCATGGTCTGAGAGTCCTTTTGGCAAACTCCAAGCGGGCTATCGTGTGCCTTTTACTGAGGAGTGGCTTCCATCTGGCCACTCTACCATAAAGGCCTGATTGGTGGAGTGCTGCAGAGTTGGTTGTCCTTCTGGAAGTTTCTCCCATCTCCAGAGGAACACTGGAGCTCTGTCAAGAGTGACCATCAGGTTATTGGTCCCTTACCAAGGCCCTTCTCCCTCGATTGCTAAGTGTGGCCGGGCGGCCAGTTCTAGGAAGAGTATTGGTGGTTCCAAACTTCTTCCATTTAAGAATGATGGAGGCCAATCTGTTCTTGGGGACCTTCAATGATGCAGAAATGTTTTGGTATCCTTCCCCAGATCTGTGCCTGGACACAATCCTGTCTCGGGGTTCTACGGACAATTCCTTCGACCTCATGGCTTGGTTTTTGCTCTGACATGCACTGTCAAACTGTGGGACCTTTTTATATAGACAGGTGTGTGCCTTTCCAAATCATGTCCAATCAATTGAATTTACCACAAGTGGACTCCAATCAAGTTGTAGAAACATCTCAAGGATGATCAATGGAAACAGGATGCACCTGAGCTCTATTTCGAGTCTCATAGCAAAGGGTCTGAATACTTATGTAAATAAGGTATTTCTGTTTTTTTGTATTAGTTACAATTTTGCAAACATAAGAAACATTTAAAAATAAATAAATAAAAACTTTGTCATTATGTGGTATTGTGTGTAGATGGATGACACATGTTTTATTGAGTCCATTTTAGATTGTAATGGAACAAAAGTGAACGGTCTGAATAACTTCTGAATGTCTGTTCTATCAAATGTACATTATTAGCCAATGTTATCGTGTCTGTAGCAAAATGCTTATTTTTCTTATAACAATACAGACATTTTAAAAGTAAATTCATGGAATTAAGAAATATATAAATATTAGGATGAACAATGTCGGAGTGGCATTGACTAAAATACAGTAGAATATAATACAGTATATACACATGAGATGAGTAAAGCAGTATGTAAACATTATTAAAGTGTCAATTGTTCCATTATTAAAGGCCAGGGATTTCCAATAATTTCCACCTGTTGTCTATTCCATTTGCACAACAGCATGTGAAATTTATTGTCAATCAGTGTTGCTTCCTAAGTGGACAGTTTGATTTCACAGAAGTGTGATTGAGTTTAACGAACTGATATTTGCAGGCTAAAAACCTGAGGAAATCCAATCAGGAAGTGCCATTCTGTTTTTTTGAACCTCTCTGTTCTATTATGCATCCCTATCACCATTTAAAGGGATTATCACCAGTTACCTTTTTCTAATGGCTTCCAAGGTGTCAACAGCCTTTAAACATAGTTTCAGGCTTTATTTTTGAAAAAATTAGCGAGAACGATCATATTGGCGTAAGTGGATAGGTGGGGCTATCGAGTAAGTTTGCAACAGAGAAAGGCGCCAATTGTTCTCCTCAGGTCCTATTGAAAAACAACATCCCGGTTGATTATTTTTTTTATCGTAAATAGATTTTGAAAACTACCTAAGGGATTGATTATAAAAGTTTGACATGTTTCGTGGACATTATGGATATTATCTTGGATTTGTCTGCGTTGATCGTGGACACGCTTTTCCTGTGGATTCTGAGCATAACGACGTTCAAACGAACGGGAGGTATTTGGATATAAAAATATCTTTATGGAACAAAAAGGAACATTTTGTTGTCTAACTGGGAGTCTCGTGGTGAACATCTGAGACATCAAGGTAATACGATTCATTTGATTGCTGTTTCTGATTTTCGTGACCAAGTTACCTGATGCTAAGTGTTACTTAATGTTTTTTGTCGAGCGTCGATAAACTTACACAAACGCTTGTATTCTTTCCTGTAAGCATAACTTTAAAAATCTGAGACGGCAGGTGGATTAACAAAAGGCTAAGCTTGTCGTAGGGTTTTGCAATATTGCATTGGGATTTCATGAAATGATATTTTCAGTAAATATTATTTGCTGTGGCGCTAGCTATTCACGTTGCTTTGATGAAATTATCCCGATACCGGAATGGGTGTTCGACAGCTTCTACCCCCAAGCCATAAGACTGTAACAATTATCATGGCTTCGGACTATTACATTGTATCAGAAGTAGGCCTGTCCTTTTGCCGAGTTTTTGGTGCCGTGCCTTTGTAATAAATAATTAAGCACTTTGATTGCTATCCTTGTAGTCAGGGTTTGTGAAGATACCAAGAATTTACAACTTTCGTGAGACTGAATAAAGTGATGATTAATTATTGACTGCTCGATGTAAAGATTCTAGTCTTTAAGGTTATCGGAGATTAACAGCTCATATAAATTTTTCGTGGCTGCCCCAACTTCTAGTTAATTTTAACATTTACCTGATTAGGCTTAATCAGTAATATAATTCAGAAATCTTATTTTATAGAATAGCATGCCATATCACTTATTCTGGCATAGCCAAAGACGACAAAGTCTGCCATGACTTTAACCGATTAAGTCAAAAACAAGTCATAACAAGGCCACTCGGAACATTCAACGTCCGTCTTGGTAAGCACTCCAGTGTAGATTGGCCTTGTGTTTTAGGTTATTGCCCTAATGAACAGGTGAATTTGTCTCCAGTGACTGGTGGAAAGCAGACTGAACCAGGTCCTTTTGCCTTGTTAGCTCTATTCCGTTTATTTATTTATTAATAAATTTAATCCCTTGCCCCGTGGGGGCAAGCCATAACACCAGCTCCTTCAGTGTTTTGCTCAACTAAAGATGTGTATTCAGGACAAAAAAGTAATTGCTTTGCCCATGTTGGATGTTGTGGAATATATTTTATTCTGTACAGGCTTCTTTTCAATTCTGTCTTTATGGTTGTTTGGGAGTAACTACAGTGCTACATTGTATATATATTATAATATTAGGTATGAGCATGTCGGTGGCATCTGACTAATCAGTATTACATGAGATGAGTAAAGCAGTATGTAACCATTATTAAAGTGACGTGTTCCATTATTAAAGTGGCCAGTGATTCTATGTTATAGGGCAGCACCTCTAAGGTGCAGGGTTGATAACGGTAGTGATGTTTTTAACGGTGATGGCCTTGAGATAGAAGCTGTTTTTCAGCTCTCTCGGTCCCAGCTTTGATGCACCTGTACTGACCTCGCTTCTGGATGTAAGCGGGGTGAACAGGCAGTGGCTCGGGTGGTTGTTGTCCTTGATGATCTTTTGGCCTTCCTGTGACATCAGGTGCTGTAGGTGTCCTGGAGGGCAGGTAGTTTGCCCCGGTGATGCGTTGTGCAGACCACCACCTCTGGAGAGCATTGCGGTTGTGGGCGGTGCAGTTGCCGTACCAGGCGGTGATACAGCCTGACCGGATGCTCTCAATTGTGCATCTAAAGTGTGAGGGTCTTAGGGGCCAAGACTCATTTCTTCAGCTTCCTGAGGTTGAAGAGGCGCTGTTGCGCCTTCTTTACCACACTGTCTGTGTGGGTGGACCATTTCAGATCGTAAGACATTTAAGGTCATATGGTAATTGGTAAAAAGCCAATTTGACATTTGCTCAGTACATTGTTTTCACTGGGGAAATGTTAGAGTCTGCTGTTAATGATGCAGAGGATTTTCCCAAGGTTGCTGTTGACCATATCCCACGGTATTATTGGGTCAAATTGTCTCCAT
>NW_019948691.1:12083-18342 GCF_002910315.2 Salvelinus sp. IW2-2015
TACTTGGAGTTACATTGTGTTGTTTAAGTGTTCCCTTTATTGTTTTGAGCAGTGTACATATGAGATGAGTAAAGCAGTATGTAACCATTATTAAAGTGACTAGTGTTCCATTATTAAAGTGGCCAGTGATTCCATGTCTATGTATATAGGGCAGCAGCCTCTAAGGTGCAGGTTTGAGTAACCAGGTAGTGATGATTTTAACGGTGATGGCCTTGAGATAGAAGCTGTTTTTCAGTTCTCTCGGTCCCAGCTTTGATGCACCTGTACTGACCTCGCCTTCTGGATGATAGCGGGGTGAACAGGCAGTGGCTCGGGTGGTTTTGTCCTTGATGATCTTTTTGGCCTTCCTGTGACATCAGTGCTGTAGGTTCCTGGAGGGCAGTAGTTTGCCCCCGGTGATGCGTTGTGCAGACCTCACCACCCTCTGGAGAGCATTGCGGTTGTGGGCTGCAGTTGCCGTACCAGGCGGTGATACAGCCTGACCGGATGCTCTCAATTGTGCATCTAAAAGTTTGTGAGGGTCTTAGGGGCCAAGACTCATTTCTTCAGCTTCCTGAGGTTGAAGAGGCGCTGTTGCGCCTTCTTTACCACACTGTCTGTGTGGGTGGACCATTTCAGATCGTAAGACATTTAAGGTCATATGGTAATTGTGTAAAAAGCCAATTTGACATTTGCTCAGTACATTGTTTTCACTGGGGAAATGTAGAAGTCTGCTGTTAATGATGACGCAGAGGATTTTCCAAGGTTGCTGTTGACGCATATCCCACGGTAGTTATTGGGGTCAAATTTGTCTCCGCTTTGTGGATTTGGGTGATCAGTCCTTGGTTCCAAATATTGGGAAGATGCCAGAGCTAAGGATGATGTTAAAGAGTTTAAGTATAGCCAAATGGAATTTGTAGCCAATTGGAATGTGTGTCTGTATATTTTATAATTTCATTGAGGATACCTTCAATACCACGGGACTTTTTAGGGTTAAGGTTGTGTATTTTGTCCTGTAGTTCATTCAATGTAATTGGAGAATCCAGTGGGTTCTGGTAGTCTTTAATAGCTGATTCTAAGATTTGTAATTGATCATGTAAATGTTTTTGCTGTTTGTTTCTTTGTTATAGGGCCAATAAGATTGAAGAAGTGGTTTACCCATACATCTCTATTTTGGATAGATAACTCTTCGTGTTGTTGTTTATTTAGTACGTTCCAATTTCCCCAGAAGTAGTTAGATTCTATGGATTCTTCAGTTAGATTCTTCTGTCTCTCTGTCTTAAGAAAACACCAGCCCCCTACGTCATAGCTTTCTCTCTCTCTCTCTCTGGTTCTGTGCCAGGCCAGTGTGTGTTTTTAATCAGTCTGCCACAAGCTGTTGTAGTGATGTAATGCTGCTTCTCTCCTCAGAACACCAGCCCCCCTACATCATAGCTGTCCTGCCCCGCTATGTGGAGATCAACCTTTGAACCCAGACTGCTGGTCCAGAGTGTGGAGCTACAGAGACCGCGATTCATCACCTCAGCTGGGTGAGAGGATATTATTGTGTACCTTTTATATGTACCTTTTGTTTTCTGAAGGAGGAAATAAGATGAATGTATTGGAATCCAACCAACTGTACTGGAAACCACTGCTACGCACATCAGATGTTACGCAGATCAGATGTTACGCAGATCAGATGTACGCAGATCAGATGTTACGCAGATCAGATGTTACGCAGATCAGATGTACGCAAGATCATGATACGCAGATCCGATGTTACGCAATCAGATGTTACGCAGATCGATTACGCAGACCAGATGTTACGCAATCCGATGTTACGCAGATCCGATGTTACGCAGATCCGATGTTACGCAGATCCGATTTACGCAACCAGACCCATTTACGCAGACCAGATGTTACGCAGATCCGATGCTACGCAGATCCGATGTTACGCAGATCCGATTACGCAGATCCGATGTTACGCAGATCCGATGCTACGCAAATCCGATGTTACGCAGACCGATGTTACGCAGATCAGATGCTACGCAGATCCGATGTTACGCAGATCCGATGCTACGCAGATCAGATGCACGCAGACAGATGTTACGCAGATCCGATGTTACGCAGATCAGATGTTACGCAGATCAGATGTTACGCAGATCAGATGCTACGCAGACAGATGTTACGCATCCGATGTTACGCAGACCCGATGTTACGCAGACCCGATGTTACGCAGACCGATGTTACGCAGACCAGATGTTACGCAGACCAGATGTTACGCGGACCAGATGTTACGCGGACCAGATGTTACGCGGACAACAGATGTTACGCGACCAGATGTTACGCGGATCCGATGTTACGCGGATCCGATGTTACGCGGATCCATGTTACGCGGATCAGATGTTACGCGGACCAGATGTTCGCGGGACCAGATGTTACGCGGACCAGATGCTTACGCGACCAGACTGTTACGCGGACCCGATGTTACGCAGATCAGATGTTACCCAGACCAGATGCTAAGCAGATCAGATGCTACGCAGACCAGATGCTACGCAGACCAGATGCTACGCAGACGAATGCTAAGCAGATCAGATGCTAAGCAGACCAGATGTTACGCCAGACCAGATGTTACGCAGATCGATGTTACGCAGATCCGATGTTACGCAGACCAGATGCACGCAGACCAGCATGCTACGCAGACCAGATGCTACGCAGACCAGATCTACGCAGATCGATGTTACGCAGACCAGATGCTACGCAGATCAGATGTTACGCCAGACCAGATGTTACCTTTTGTGGATTGGGGTGATCAGTCCTTGGTTCCAAATATTGGGGAAGATGCCAGAGCTAAGGATGATGTTAAAGAGTTTAAGTATAGCCAAATGGAATTTGTAGCCAATTGGAATGTGTGGTCTGTATATTTTATAATTTCATTGAGGATACCTTCARTACCACGGGACTTTTTAGGTTTAAGGGTTGTGTATTTTGTCCTGTAGTTCATTCAATGTAATTGGAGAATCCAGTGGGTTCTGGTAGTCTTTAATAGCTGATTCTAAGATTTGTAATTGATCATGTAAATGTTTTTGCTGTTTGTTCTTTGTTATAGGGCCAATAAGATTGAAGAAGTGGTTTACCCATACATCTCTATTTTGGATAGATAACTCTTCGTGTTGTTGTTTATTTAGTACGTTCCAATTTCCCCAGAAGTAGTTAGATTCTATGGATTCTTCAGTTAGATTCTTCTGTCTCTCTGTCTTAAGAAAACACCAGCCCCCCTACGTCATAGCTTTTCTCTCTCTCTCTCTCTGGTTCTGTGCCAGGCCAGTGTGTGTTTTTAATCAGTCTGCCACAAGCTGTTGTAGTGATGTAATGCTGCTTCTCTCCTCAGAACACCAGCCCCCCTACATCATAGCTGTCCTGCCCCGCTATGTGGAGATCAGGACCTTTGAACCCAGACTGCTGGTCCAGAGTGTGGAGCTACAGAGACCGCGATTCATCACCTCAGCTGGGTGAGAGGATATTTATTGTGTACCTTTTATATGTACCTTTTGTTTTCTGAAGGAGGGAAATAAGATGAATGTATTGGAATCCAACCAACTGTACTGGAAACCACTGCTACGCAGATCAGATGTTACGCAGATCAGATGTTACGCAGATCAGATGTTACGCAGATCAGATGTTACGCAGATCAGATGTTACGCAGATCAGATGTTACGCAGATCCGATGATACGCAGATCCGATGTTACGCAGATCAGATGTTACGCAGATCGTGTTAGCCAGATCCGATGTTACGCAGATCCGATGTTACGCAGTCCGATTACGCAGATCCGATGTTACGATAACATCCAGATGTTACGCAGATTCCAGATGGCTAACGCAGATCCGATGTTACGCAGATCCGATGTTACGCAGATCCGATGTTACGCAGATCCGATGCTACGCAGATCCGATGTTACGCAGATCCGATGTTACGCAGATCAGATGCTAACGCAGATCCGATGTTACGCAGATCCGATGCTACGCAGATCAGATGCTCGCAGACCAGATGTTACGCAGATCCGATGTTACGCAGATAGATGTTACGCAGATCAGATGTTACGCAGATCAGATGCTACGCAGACCAGATGTTACGCAGATCCGATGTTACGCGACCCGATGTACGCAGACCGATGTTAGCGACGATGTACGCAGGACCAGATGTTACAGCAGAGTTACGCACAGATGTTACGCGGACCAGATGTTACGCGGACCAGATGTTACGCGCAGATGTTACGCGAGCGTGTTACGCGGATCCGATGTTACGCGGATCCGATGTTACGCGGATAGATTTACGCGGACCAGATGTTACGCGGACAGATGTCGCGACAGATGTTACGCGGACAGATGTTACGCGGACCCGATGTTACGCAATCAGATGTTACCCAGACCAGATGCTAAGCAGATCAGATGCTACGCAGACCAGATGCTACGCAGACAGATGCTTACGCAGACAGCATGCTAAGCAGATCAGATGCTAAGCAGACCAGATGTTACGCAGAGAAGATGTTAGCTCACGATGTATGAGAGAGATGGAGTTACGCAAAACGCAGACGAATGCTACGCAGACGCAGATGCTACGCAGAGACAGATGCTACGCAGATCCGATGTTACGCAGACCAGATGCTACGCAGATCAGATGTTACCAGACTGATAATACGCAGATTATGTACGCAGAGATTAGCGCAGATCCGATGTTACGCAGACCAGATGCTAAGCAGATCAGATGCTAAGCAGATCAGATGCTAAGCAGACCAGATGCTACGCAGACCAGATGTTACGCAGACCAGATGCTACGCAGACCCGATGTTAGCGACCGATGTATAGTGCGTCAGACAGATGTTCGGCAGACCAGATGTTACGCAGATCAGATTCTAAGCAGATCAGATGCTAAGCAGACCAAGATGCTACGCAGACGCAGATGCTACGCAGACCAGCTGCTACTACGCAGACCAGATGTTGCGAGATGTACAGACAGACCAGATGCTAAGATGACCAGATAAGTTGTCGCAGACCGATGTTACGCAGACAATGTTACGGCAGATTTAACGAATGACCAGATGTTACGCAGACAGATGTTACGCGACAGATGTTACGTGCGACCAGATGTTACGCAGACCAGATGTTGCAGACCCGATGTTACGCAGACCCGATGTTAGCAGTATCCGATGTTACGCAGACCAGATGCTAAGCAGACCAGATGTATACAACAGACCAGATGTTACGCAGACCAGATGTTACGCAGATCAGATTCTAAGCAGATCAGATGCTACGCAGACTAGATGTTACGCAGACCAGATGTTACGCAGATCCGATGTTACGCAGATCCGATGTTACGCAGACCAGATGTTACGCAGACCAGATGTTACACAGACCAGATGTTACGCAGATCAGATGTCGTTATTTTATAGCTTTCCTGAATCATCCATCCCATGTTTTTGATATAGATTTTTTTTGTCAACCATCACACACTCGTAATAAAAAAACAATCTCTCCCTTCTCTTGTTGTTCCCTCCTCTCTGTCTGTCCCAGGCCTAATATAGTGTACGTTGCCAGCAACCATTTTGTGTGGCGTCTGGTGCCTGTGTCCATCGCCAGTCAGATCAGACAGTTACTACAGGACAAGCAGTTTGAACTGGCCCTGCAACTGGCGGTGAGTGATTATGCCATCACTACTACTACTACTATCACTAATAATAATACTACTACTACTACTATCACTAATAATACTACTAGTACTACTACTACTACCACTACTACTATCACTAATGCTACTACTAGTACTACTACTATCACCAATAATACTACTACTGCTATCACTAATACTACTACTACTACTACTACTACTACTACTAATACTACTATCACAAATAATACTACTAGTACCGTTACTACTACTATCAATAATAATACTACTGGTACTACTACTACTACTATCACTAATACTACTACTAGTACCGCTACTACTACTATCACTAATACTACTACTAATACTACTATGACTAATGCTTCTACTACTAATATGACTAATACCACTACTACTACTACCACTACTACCACTACTAATCCCACTACTGCTACTACTACTACTACTACTACTACTATTAATACTACTACTACTACTACTAATACCACTACTTCTACTACTACTTTTACTACTAATACCACTACTTCTACTATTACAACTAATACTACTATTACTACTACCACTACTACTACTACTACTACTATTACTACTAATACCAACACCACTACTACTGC
>NW_019948692.1:0-1219 GCF_002910315.2 Salvelinus sp. IW2-2015
GCAAATAAGAATCTTACAAATTCTTAGAAACGGACAGAGTGTTTGCTTTGTATAATTAAATTGGTTAATGAACATATAGGAAACAAATTCCTTCATCAATTGGTCCTTCGAGGCGGAGCTCAAAACCTACCTCTGTCGTTCCAGGAAACTGCTGAAAACCGTGCACGGACGGATCTAAGATCCTTAAGACAAAGACCTGACCTCTGAGTTGAGGGTAAATTTCAGGCCAGGGGCGAACTGGTACACGACAGAGGTGGTGACGAGATCCAAAATACATTGCTTTTCCCAGTCTAAAGAAAAGGTTGGTAGTCTTTATTCTCGAATTTGGGGGGAATGATTTAAGATATCTTTGATTTGGTATTCTAAAAATGCTTAGAATTGTTCAATGATAGGAGCTTAGGTATTCCAAACAGATTCACTAGGAGAGTAGGGGTATGCTTTGTGATCTAACCAAAATCGATAGGAATCAGGTCCGAAATGTCCTGAGGTAAGGTGCGCTACCATAAATAATACTAAGCTTAATTATAGGAGTGATTAAGAAGGGATATAGTCAGTGTTGTTAGGTAGGACGGTGGTTTTGTACAAATAGGACAGCCCAAAATTCAAAAGACATACCTAAAATAAAGTCCTAAGACCTAAATAGTCTATTGGTATATGGGAAGTAGTCCGGGACTATGATCAGTAGCGATAGATATATTAAAACAGGTGAGGATATAAACTAGGCTTGGTGAGAAAGGAAGGTAATTCTAGGCGAACCAAATAACTTAACCTATTCAATAATAAAATAAATTAATATCCAAAAAGAAGGAGAGAGAAGCATAATATAGCAGTGTGATATACGAGATATTAACGTCAAAAGGTTCCAAGGAACAACAGAGAAATAGGCTGTTAACCAGGGCTTTACGACCCCTGTAAAATAGCTTATAGTTGTATACTGGTGAGATCTAATGTCCAATCGAAAATCACCTCTATAGATAAAGTTTCCAGAAAGGAGAAACACACATTAAACATTACATACACAGAGAGTGTGTAAGAAATACCATAGAACATAACTATTGTAATTGGATAACAGTAGGAAGCACACACATAGATCATAGAGACCTAATAAAGACACACACACCATAGAGTGTGAGAAGAGAAATATGGTAACAAAATAGGACTATTCAGGAAAACCTCCGATGTAGGAGAGAAGAATAGACATAAGCCTAGGAAAGATTCA